>NW_003852584.1:2390710-2406031 GCF_000181295.1 Otolemur garnettii
GTATCCATATAGGATCAGAAGAGATTAAACTTTCACTCTTCACAGATGATATGATTGTATACCTGGAAAACACCAGGGATTTTACTACAAAACTCTTAGAAGTGATCAAAGAATACAGCAGCGTCTAAGGTTACAAAATCAACACTCATAAATCTGTAGCCTTTCTATATACCAACAATAGTCAAGATGAAAAAATAGTCAAGAACTCTATTCCATTTACAGTAGTGCCAAAGAAGATGAAATATTTGGGAGTTTACCTAACAAAGGATGTGAAAGGCTTCTATAAAAAGAACTATGAAACTTTAAGAAAAGAAACAGCTGAAAATGTTAACAAATGGAAAAACATACCATGTTCATGGCTGTGAAGAATCAACATTGTTAAAATGTCCATACTATCCAAACAATATATAATTTTAATGCAATCCCCATTAAAGCTCCACTGTCATATTTTAAAGATCTTGAAAAAATAATACTTTGTTTTATATGGAATCAGAAAAAACCTCGAATAGCCAAGACATTACTCAGAAATAAAAACGAAGTAGGAGGAATCATGCTACCAGACATCAGACTGTATTATAAATCTATAGTCATCAAACAGCATGGTATTGGCACAAAAACAGAGAGGCAGATGTATGCAAAAGAATAGAGAACCAAGAGATGAACCCAGTTACTTACCATTATCTGATCTTTGACAAGCCAATTAAAAACATTGAGTGGGGAAAAGATTCCCTATTTAACAAATGGTGCTGGGCAAACTGGCTGGCGACCTGCAGAAGACTGAAACTGGATCCACACCTTTCACCACTAAGATTGACTCCCACTGGATTAAAGATTTAAACTTAAGACATGAAACTATAAAAATACTAGAAGAAAGTGTAGGGAAAACACTTGAAGAAATCGGCCTGGGCGAAAATTTTATGAAGAGGACCCCCGGGCAATTGAAGCAACATCAAAAATACACTCCTGGGACCTCATCAAATTAAAAAGCTTCTGCACAGACAAGAACACAGTAAGTAAAGCAAGCAGACAGCCCTCAGAATGGGAGAAGATATTTGCTGGTTATGTCTCCGACAATGGTTTAATAACCAGAATCCACAGAGAACTCAAATGTATTAGCAAGAAGAGAACAAGTGATCCCATCTCAGGGTGAAGGGACTTGAAGAGAAATTCTCTGAAGAAGACAGGTGCATGGCCTACAGACATATGAAAAATGCTCATTATCATTAATGATCAGAGAAATGCAAATCAAAACCACTTTGAGATATCATCCAATATAAGTAGCTAATTCTTTAAAAGAAACCATGGAGGCCAGAAGTCAATGGGATGAAATGTTTAAAGTGCTGAAAAGATATGAACTAAGAACAACTAAGATTCTTATATCTGGCAAAACTGTAATTCAGAAATAAAGAAGAGATTAAGCTTTTCTTTAATAAACAACAATTAAGGACATTCATCACTAGTAGACTTGTCCCATATATATACTAAAAATAGTCTTTCAGGGTGAAATGAAAGGACATTCAATGATCACTGGAAGCCATATGAAGAAATAAAAACAAGTATAATGATACCCATATAGGTAAATATAAAAGATAGCAAATATTATTGCTTTTTCCTTTGTAATTCTATGGTAGCTAACATTTTAACTTTATGACAATCAAATTTGAATCAGCTCTGAACTAATTTCAGCAGTAAACAGATATTCCTTTTTATAGTTTTAATACCTTTGATGTTATTATCATAAATTATATTTTTATACATTTTATGTCCATTAACATAGGTTTCAATTATTGTTTTATATAGTTACCTTTTAAGTCATTTAGAACAATAACAACAACAAAAGATTTACAATGTGATAATGAAACAACAATCTTTCACACAACCAAGGAGTTAAAGAAAAATTGCAAGTGAAATTATGAACTACTTTGACCCAAATAAGAATAAAAATAAAAATATAACAAAACATATAGACTTTCTCAGAAAAATTGGTTAGAAAGAAATTTAGAACTCAAATGAGTATATTAACAAAGAATTAAGGTGAAGAGAACAACCTAACTTTCTACTTTAAAGAAATAGAAAAATAGGTGTAAAATCAATATACACCAAAATAGCAGAAGAAAGAGAATAATAAGGGTTGAAGTTCACATACAAAATTATAGAACATAAAGAAAGAGAAGTGGTTAAAATTAAGGCTGATTCTTTGAAATGATCAACAAAATTGGCAAACCTTTAGATAAACTGAAACACAAGAAAAGGAAAAGAAGCAAGTGACTAACACAGAAGTTAAAGTGAAGCCATTATTACAAAGCTGAGAATATTATGAAAAGTTGAATGCCAACAAATTTAAATAAGTCATATGAAGTTGAAAATTTCTGGGAACATTATCTAAAACTAAATTAAGAAGAAATAGAAATTTTGAGCAGACATATAAGTAAATTGAACCAGTAATTTAAAACTGCCCAATTAAGAAAAGTCCAGAACCAGAAGGCTTCACAGCTGAATTCTAACAATCACTTAAAGAAGTTACATCAAAACTTCTCAAATTCTTCTAAAAATATAGAGGAGTAAGAAATACTTTCTAACAGTCTCTGAGGCAAGCGTTGCCCCAATAACAAAAATGTCCCAAGAGAGGAAAGTTATACACCAGTACTGCAATGTAGATTCAAAATCATCAACAAAATGCTACCAAAGTGAATCCACAAGCACATTAACATCGTTCATTCTGGTCAAGTGAGATTTATTCTAGGAGTACAAAGATCATTCAATGTACAAACATAATTAATGTAATAAAACATATTTATAGATGAGGGAGTCAATATTAATTATAATTAATGCATTTAAAAAGTATTTGAAGAAATATATCACCTTTTTGTGATAAATCACACTCCAAAATCTAAAACTGTTCAAAACAAAACAAAAACCCAAAACTTTTTTCACATGTGAAAAGGATTCAAAAAATCCCCTAGCTAACATTATAGTTTAGGGTTAAAGACTGAACTTTCTCATTAAGATTAAATAGGCAAGGATGGCCATTTGGCCACTTCTTTTCAACATTTTACTTGAAGTTCTTTTCTTTCCTAATATTCTAATTTTTAATTTCCAAATAATATGAGGGTATATATTTTTTAGGTTACATTATTTTCACTTCCAAGGTAAAGTTCAAGATGTAGTTGAGCCCTTCACCCAGAGGCCATGATGAACACTCTCACATTGTGCACACTGGGTGAGAGTCTACCAATCACTCCTTCCCCTCTTCTCCCTTCCCCCTTAATAGACTATATTTGTGTTTTATCATTTCTGTGGGAGTGTAATTGTTTATATATTGGTTTCATATTAATATTAAGTACATTGGATACTTTCCCCCCCCACTCTTGGGCTACTTTGCTGGGAGGATTGTGTTTCAATTCCATCCAGGCAAAAATAAAAGTAAGTTGTAGAGTCCCCATTTCTGCATGTGGCTGAGTGGTTCTTCATGGTGTTCTTATGCAGGAGTTTGTTGGTCCAGTTATGGGTTGATGGACATTTGGGTTGCTTTCGTGACTTGGCAATTGTGGATTGAGTTGGAATAAACATTTTCATACAAAAAAAAAACCCCCAAAACTATACAACTGAAACATGCATATATACGCACATCATGTATTCCTGCACTGATATTTACATGAGAATACACAGAGAAAGGTTTGGAAGGATACATAAACTGAAAACAGTGGTTGTCTCTGAGGAAGACATTGAGGTTGGGGAACTTTCACTTTCTGCTCTATCTGCTTCTATATCATTTGGTTGTTTTGCACCCAAGAAAGTATTGCCAGTGTCATTTAAATGTAAAAGAATACCTTTAAGAATGTATTTAATGTCATTGAACTATACACTTAGAAATAGTTAAGATGTCGAATGTTATGTTTATTTCACCACAATGAAAAACAAACCCTAAAACTTTAAAAAGGTCCCTTTTGAAGTAAAAATGGTGACTATCCAGGAGTGGGTTAGTATGGTGGAGTTGGTGATAGACTGGGGAGGGGCTGTGTGGCATGCTAGGAATGTTTTCTGTCTTCACCGAATTATACACGAGTATAATCATGTACAAAATTCTCAAGCACTACATCTACGATTGCAACACTTTTATGTTCTTTATTTATGCTAGTCCTCAATTTAAAACAATTATTGTTTCTCAGCATGTTGTTGGAAAATTCTAGTTTTGATCTGGAAAAAAATACATTTGTGGGAGGTCAGATCGAGGGAGGGTGAATGGTGGGATCACACCCATGGTGCATAATGCAAGGGTACATGTCGGATCTATTAATATAGAGTATAAATGTCTTAACACGATAACTAAGTAAACAAGGTGAGGTATATATTAACCAGTGTGATGTAAGCATTCCTAATTCTATATGAAATCAGCACATTGTACCCCATAAATGCATTAATGTATACACGATTTATGTGTTTATAATTTAATAAAAAGTAAAAATTAAAAAATAGAAAAAAATTCATTTTCTATATACAGAAGCATTTAAAAAATAATTATAAAGGTAGATTAAAAATTATGAAATATAAAATCACATAGGAATAAACATTGGAACATAGGAAGGTTATTGACACCTTCTGAGATTATGCAGATTCATTTTACTGTTAAAAGATATAATTGAACACAAAAAGACCAAAACCTCAATAAAAGTTGAGGCAAACATAAGTGTTACTATAAAACTAAAATAAAAATATTTCATAATTTTACTAAAAAATGAAGTTTACCCAGAGGGTTTCCAATAAAGTCAGGTTGTAGTGATGCCCTAAATGCAAGGTCAGAGTGAGTTAGACACATGGGGAGCTGGATTCAGTGGAGCCACCACAGGGCTGACCTGCTCATTCACTGAGCACCCAGGAAGTGCTGGGTGAAAGCAGGTGCTTCAGCCACGCCCCTCCTGCCCTCAGTGCAGCAGGACTCCCATGGACTCCCATCATGTGCTGTTGTGTACTGCCCTGGCAGCCCAAGAAAATGCTGGGAGAAAGGAAGCTCACACAGATGCGATGTGGCAACAGAGGAAGGGCTGAGAGAAGAAGGGCTTCACAGAGGAGGAAAGCTGGAGAACTGGTGATCAGAGGGGACAGGTGAGGAAGGAGAGGTCACGCAGCCCCGGGATTCTGTCTGGATTTGTAGGAGCTATTGAGACAATCTGGCTAAGAAGACTAGCCACATTCTGAGGATGCTTCATCAAGCAATTCTGCTAAGGCATTTGAGAAGTAGGAGAAAGGTTTTCCCCTAAGAAAGGAGGCAGGCCATTATAACTATAAAAACATGGCCAAAGTGTCTAGGCAGATGTCGGGCCACATCTCAGACCCACTCACTGGCTGAGCAACCCAGACCAAATAAGCCTCAGTTTCCTCATCTGCAGAACACAGCCAAGAGCAGTTCACTCACAGGCCACCATGGGTCTCGAATAAGATCCTGTAGGCAAAGTGGTTGGCACAAAGGGCCACTGGAGATATCCTTTTTAAAAATAAAACTGGAATAAAATGGGAAAGTGCCACCTTTATTAATCTGAAATGAATTTTTTTTTTTTTTTTGAGACAGAGCCTCAAGCTGTCCCCCTGGGTAGAGTGCTGTGGCATCACACTCACAGCAACCTCCAACTCCTGGGCTCAAGCGAGTCTCCTGCCTCAGCCTCCCAAGTAGCTGGGACCACAGGCGCCCGCCACAACGCCCGGCTATTTTTTGGTTGCAGCCATCATTGTTGTTTGGCGGGTCCAGGCTGGGGATTCGAACCTGCCACCTTAGGTGTACGTGGCTGGCGCCTTAGCCGGTTGAGCTATAGGCGCAAAGCCAATCTGAAATGAATTTTAAATGTCCTTTTAACACAAAAAGGTATATACGTGACCCAGCTACACAACCTTTTTTTCAACTGGATAGCAAGTGTCAAAACCCCGTAGATATATAGGGTAAAACAAGATTGGTCAGGAAAAGAGAATTGTTCCTGTAATTGGTAATGTGACATAGTGTCCTACTGCCATTTTTTAAAAGTTCAATTTTCAGTTTATTCAAGTTTGTTTTCATGGTGTTTTTATCCCTCTTGATAAAAAAAAAAAATTCAGACTTTTATAATTTGTGTATGCTACTGGCCATATCTTTACTGACCTTTAAGCCCCTGGCAAATAGATCACTAGGGTGAAGGAGATGGCAGGGTAGGGGCTGCCTTTTAATAAATAGTCACATTCTTTTTGTTGTTATTGTTATTGTTTTTGTTGAGACTGTCTCACTCTGTCACCTTGAGTTGAGTGCAGTGGTGTCATCATAGCTCACTGCAACCTCAGACTCTTGGGCTCCAGCAATCCCTCTGCCTCAGCCTCCCAAGTAGCTGGGACTACAGGTGTATGCCATGACACTCAGCTGGGTTCTGTTGTGTGTACACATGTGAAGACAGGGTCTCACTCTTACTAGGGAAACTCAAAACTTCTGAGCTAAAGCCCAAAAGGCTAGGATTACAGGCATGAGCCACTGCACCTGACACACACTTTGTTTTAAACTTAACTCCTGAGCTCTAGCTGTTTGCTGGCCTTCTGGTTTGCTACTGGGGTAGACTTTGCATCCCTGAGATGCAGAAGGGCCCCTGGCCAACCTTCCCAATCTTAGCTCTGGGGCTGGATTGTCAAGATAGGGCACAAAACCACAATGGGATCCACAGGCCCACCCCCTCTCTGGTTCCACTGGTCACACTACCTTCCCTTTTATGGGCCTCAGTTTCCATATTCATCAATGGGCATCATATTATTGTCTGACTCACAAGGCTTCAAAAAGTGCCGAGAGATGGCTCACTCTTTTGTTACTCTTTTCAGGTAATAACAACTATTCTGAATACTTAGCAAATACTTAAAATGTGCCCAGCAGTGCTCTGAGCACCTGACATTGTCTCACTTTACCCTCCAGATAAATGAATGCAGAAGGAGTCCCATTGGGCAAGGAGCTTGCCGAAGGTCACCAGTTAGTGAAAGGCAGAGATAGGACTTGAACCCAGGAAGGATACAGCTCCAGTACCTACGTGCATAGCCATTCTGCTAAACAGCTCACACATCATTCTTTTTCCAAAGCACTTGTTGCATCTCCCAGTGCTGGGCCAGCTCCCAAAATATTGATATAAGGACAGCTGTACGCATGTCACACTAATCACGCAGTTCTGTGACAAAGGCTCAGTGACAGTTTACATTATCACTCATGAAGTGGCCCTCTGACCTGGCTGCGATATGGCCATCTACCATGTGTAATCATTTTACATTTTTATCTCAGATACACAGAGACCAGAAATCCCAGAGGCTGGGTTTACACCAATGGTAAGGTAGCATGTGGCTTTGCAACTGGTTGCCAAGGGGAACCGGGTGTTAAGTGTGGCAGAGGGAGCCTATTCTCATTTTAGAACCAAATGGTCTACAAGCAAACATCAGAAGGAATCAACTCTAGAGTGACGTATGGGGTGCACATCTTACACGCCAAACAGTGAGTTGCACGGGGCTGCTGAACCAATGCCCAAACATGCATCCCAAATGCAAAATTGCAACCACATCAGTGAGGTGATTTGATAATGCTGCCAAATTTAATGGGAAAATACAAGCTATTTATCAAGTGGGGAACATGAAGAAAGGTAACAGGCCACTACTTCCATTAACAAGAGGAACACAACTTTCTTCGCCACCAATTGCCAATTATCAGGGAACATGGCAGCTGCAAAGGCACAAACCAAGGAAATACCCTTTCATGTAGAATCAGAACAGACTCAGAGCTCACAAGCTTGCATAGTCACATGCTCAAGACACTGAGATGAACAGCTGGGACCATCATAATAGTGTCACTATGTCTGTGGACATAAGCCTTGACTCCCTGGCCTTTACTACCCCAAGTCATCTTCTCTGTCCCCTTCAATGCCTAGCATCATGTCTGTCACTGTCTCTGGCATTCAATCAAGAGCCAATAAATGCTTGTGAGAAGAACTAAAAGATCGTCACGACATCAAACAGGCCTCTTCAATCCCACAAAAGGATGTATCTCACACTCCATTGTTAAACTATGACATGCCAAGAACTTACTTGGAATTTACTTAGGAAGAATATTTTACTATATTTTGTTCTCTAAAAAAATATAATGAACTTGAACTATGAAATACCAGTGATTCTCAGTTACCCAAAACAGTCAGGAAGGAACACTACACCCTTTGCCATCTTATGCTAAACTGGAGTGACCATCATTGTAGATGGTGACAAAAGGACATGAAAAAGGAACTCTCTAGGGAAACTCCTACCTAACAATCACCTCCTGGGATGAGAGCTGCACTGCCCTCAACATGTAATGAGGGACTCCCCCCATTCCACCATCACTACCAGGGGACAATTTTTATTTTACAGAAAATGAACATGCTGGCTTGTCTCATCTCATGGTCTTAGCAACCCAGAGAGTGAGGTAGTATTATTGTCTCATGCTCCCCACAAGGAAGCCAAGGGTCTCAGATCATACCATTGGGATTCCAGGTGTCCAGCCTCCAAATCCCACACTGTTAAATCTGCTGGAGTGGCAGAAAGGGCAGGGGTCTCCAAGAAGTAAACAGAAGAGGCCCTTGTGCCATTAAGACTCATCACATCAAGACGGTCCATCCTGGTTGCAGGAACCATGCTTAACATGGGGACACAGATGGAGAGGTTCCCATCTTTCAATGTCAACCCCTGAGTCCTCTAATGGCCCACAAGGCTCCACATGCCTCAGACACTTGTCTCCTCCTTGACTTCATCTCCCACTTGCCATCCCTTGGACACAGTGGCCCTTGCTGTTCCTCCAACACACCAAGTGCCATCCAACCTCAGCATGTTCTTTTGGACTCAAATGCTCTTCCCCTAGATATCTACATGGCTCAATCCCTCACTTCCTTGAGTTTGTGCTCCCATGTCCCCTTCCCATCAAGGCCAACCCTGGACATCCTAGTGACAAATGCCCAACCCTTCAGTATCCCAGCACTGTTCCAGGTTGCTGCTCTGCTCTACTTCTGCTGTCCTAGGGCTTCCCACATCTAACATGGCTTCAGGTTTACTATTCTTTCCTCTGCTTCTGTCTCTTCTCACAAGACTGAAGCTCCTAGAGGTTGGGGACAGCAACTGTGGGAGGTCTTTGATTTGTTCACTGATGTATCCCCCTAGTACCTAAAACAGTGCCTGACATGCGGTAGATACCCAATAATTTTCTGTTGAATAAATGATTAAATAATACTGACCCAACTTCAAGTAACTCAAAGTCTGGTTAAAAATGGAAAATGAGCCAGACCTGGTGTCTCACATCCAAATTTCAGCACTCTGGGAGGCCAAAGCAGGAGGATTACTTGAAGCCAGGAATTTGAGACCAGCCTGGGCAACACAGGAAGTCCCAAACTGTACAAAATGTTAAAAAAATTAAGAAATAAAATAAATAAATAAGTCAGCCAGTCATGGTGGCATATACCTGCAGTCCTCCCTACTTGGAAGACTGAGGTAGGAAGATCGATTGAGCCCAAGAGTTTGAGGTTGCAGTGAGCTATGATCATGTCACTGCATTCCAGCAGCCTGGGCAACAAAGCAAGACCTGGTCTCTAAACACAAATGCCCAAAGAAGCCATCCTGGTAATGAAAACACACCTTACAGATGGACACCAGAAGTGGTGGGTGTCTCATTTGTCTGCCTCTATTCTCAATTTCCTGATTTTATCTGAAACCTGGAAGAAATCACAAATGGCTTGATGTAGCTAAGGAAGGTCCCCATCAGCATTGTAGTGTCATTCTAACTCACACTGCAGAGCCACGTGCAGCCTAGTAGCTGCCCCAAGCCCATTGTGTGTCAGGGCAGATAGAGAAAAGCCAGCCAGGGTTGAATCACAGGCCTTTCCCATCTGCCTACTCCATCTTGCCGTGTCAGCTCCTCCAGGATGTGATGATTTGAAAGGCTCTTGGCCCTTCTCTGGCTGACCCAGTACCAGAACCCTCGGCCCAGGGTACTAGTTGCCCACAGGCCTCACAAAAGCTGCTCCTTCCTTGAATTTCTACATTATAGTGACCCCCCATCCCCTACCAGTCATCTACACCACTTTCTGCTCCCAGAGATGGGGGGAGGTAACTGTTTCTAAGACAACAATGCCCTCCTGATACAGGAAGATGTTGCTCTCTGGATTTAGATCCTGTTAAATCCTCTTAAACAGTAAACCAAAGCTGCCATATTCAATACTTCTATAGGCAAAAAATGGTGCCTTGGAGCTCTAATTCCACTGAGGTATGGGGAAGAGACCGCAACAGCCACACCAAGAGGGAGAATACACACTGAATTCTAATTTTTCTGTGTGAACGTTTGCAGCTGGGTCAGTTAAAGGCCTTATTTTGTAGAAGTCTGTTTTTGCCCTTTGATATTCATAATCAACCTCCTCCCAGAAGCCTATTAGCACTTTCAAGAAGAAGCATATATGTTCTCAGAATCAGTACTACCTAGCTGGGGGACACCAAGACTCAGGAACTCTAATCCTGGTCAAAGAGGAGCTACCCTGCCTAAGGCATTCAGAGCACATGGCAGACCCAGCTGCCATCAGACACAAGCCTCACAGCAGTAACAAGGGAACTAAGCCAATTATTAGTGCTCTGAATCTGCAAACACCCAGACAGGCAAAGAGGCTACTTTCTTAGCCACTGGCTCCAGATACCACATCCTGGTGGAATATTCTGCTAAGCAGAAAGTCCAACTACTAGAAAAGACAGTTGCTATACAGAGAACTTTAGAGATGTGTACTCACTTTAAGAGAACTTTAGATGTGTACTCACTCTTCTGGATCCCCAGAGAATCATCTGGAGACCATCCCAATGTCCTAAACTGGTACCTATAGAGAGATAGTCGATGTCCTTGTTAGGGAACAAGCAAGCAAGCCTATTCTGCTCCAGATCCTTAGACTCTGATTCACAGCCAACTAACCATGTGACTACACATTAGCAGTTAGGTCTTTTCACTCTCCAGAGAATAAATCTGGATCCAGTTGAGTGAAGGGCTCAGAACACACACAGGGCTCAGCCTATCACTCAGTGGCAGTGGTTAATGTTAGTGCTGTCTTCACCATCACTGTCATAGCCAACACTCCCTTCCATGTCTTGGTGTCTGCTCAGAAGGTACCTCCTGTGAGGTGCACAGTGTGTGCTTCCATGTTCACCAGTCCACAGGCTCCTCACCAGCCCAAGAGGGAGGTTCCAAGTCGGGGTTGAAAGGTCACTGTGCAACCTCAGGAACTAAGATCCTTATAATGGTAACACCTCATATTTACACATTCAATGTGTGCTAGGCTTTAGAATAAGCACTTTATATAGAATTTAATCTTCATCATAAATCCATGTTTATAATTCTCATTATAGAAGTGAGAAACTGAGGCCCAGAGAGGTGAAATAACTTGCCCTGGTGAACCCAGTAAAGTGAGGAGCCAGGATTTGGGGAGCCTAGGCAGTTGGTCAGGCTCAAGCATCCACTCTACTAAGCTGCCTCTGGAAGTAGGATGTGGAACAGCACAGAAGGCAGCTCACTCCAACACTCTTCCCCAAATCTGCCTTCTGCCAAGCAGTGGTAGGATACCAGGGACAGTGATTTCTGCTCTGCGAGTCATTATGAGAGCCCTGTTACTGCCACCACTTCACCCACTGAGTCATTCATTCCTTCACCAAGAACTTCCTGAGCATTTCTGGCAAGCCCCATGATGGCTCAGGCCATGCAGGTGTCTCTCAGGGGTGGAAGGGCACCCCATAAGGGTAAGGTCATGTATTTCCTGTGTATCACCATGTCCCTAATCTCTCAGCTGAGTACATCACTGATGTCTGCTGAAGGAACAGATAAATGAATGCAAAACCCAAGGAAACTATTCCATAGAAATCCAAGAGGAAAAAAAGCCCATTTTTAAAAAAACATACCTTCAGGTAATAATGCACATCCCAAATTCTACTTTATATGTTCATTCTGCAAAAACAATGGGATGTTAACAGTTTCAGAATTAGTGTTATCCTACTTTGTTTCCCCAGGCACAAAACACTGTCTGCTCTGCATTAGAACTGTGGCAAGAATTATCCCTTAGCAGGAACCATATGATTTTAATGCACAGACAAATTGCAATTAGACATTCATGTAACCATGCTGATGTGTTTTCCATTTAACCCTAAATTATAGCCCTTTCAAATAACTGTGATCTCCCCTCTGCTTCTTTCTCTTCAATTTTGGTTTGGTTTTGTGAGAAGTCTGCTGGTAAAAATGAAGCAATACCAGTAACTTATCTACAAATTACGGGAAGGAGAAAGTAGGTTAAAAAAGACCAAGAAACTTAAAACAAGTATGACCAAACCACATCCGAGTTGGGCAGGAAACAATAGGAGACTGTTCTCACTCACAGGGAAGTCAGGTAAATCTTATTAGGACTATTGTCAAACAAGTCACAGATAAGAATCACTTCGAGCCCTTCCCAAATTTCAACTTTAGTTATCAAAATAAAACCAATTTCGATTTGACACCTGGAGAAAGGCAATAATCACAAGTAGAAAGGTGACACATACACATGGGCTGGCAATTCCCTCCATACTAAAGTCTCATTTTCCATTCAGGCATCCACTACAATCAGCAGTTGTGTCCCAAAGGTGGGATGTGCATCTCTCACAATCTTCATCCCAAGAAGAGGCCAGTGGAAGAAAGAACAGACCACTTAAACACTCCCTCTTATTAGAAAGTCCAACTAAAGTGCATATCCTGGCTGAGAAGTCACCAGTCACCTTCTGTAATTTGCTTTTGCTCAAACTAAAAACCCTACTTATCAATGCCAATATCCTGCTTTTGATATTGTACCTAGAGTTTTGCAAACTGTTGCTACTGGGGGAAACTGGGTAAGATCTCTCTGTTATTTTCTCTAATTACATGCAAATCTACATTTCAGTAAAACATTTCAATTAAAGGATTACATATTGATGGATAACTGTATGTTGTATATATACATAATTGAATATTATTTAGCCTTCAGAAATTTTGACATATGCCACAACATGGATGAGCCTTGAGGACATTACATTAAGTGAAATGAGCCAGTGACAGAAAGATATATGAGATATCTAAAATTGTCAAACTCATGCAGAGAGTAGAATGGTGACTGCCGAGACTGAGAGAGGGGAAATGGGGAATTGTTTTGTAGGAGTATACTGTTTCATTTATGCAGGTGGCTCTGTAGGACAATGGATAGTGAACTGGACTTCTAAAGTTTCAGTTTATACAAGATGAATGAGTTCTAGAGATCTGCTTAACAACACTGTGCCTATAATCAACAACATATTATACATGTAAAAATGCATTAGGAGAGTAGATGGCATGTTCAGGATACTGACCACAATTTAAAGAAACCTGCAAACCCAAGAGCCCCAGTGATCTCTGCATTCATCTCTCTTAGGGCACCAAGTCAACTTCAGCACTGCCCTGAGTGTCTTACAGAAAAAGAATGTGTGTTGAAGCCTTAGCAGCTATCTTGGGGTCTGGAAATCATGTGACACTCACACACAAAAAGAGTGCAAAGGGACCCAATGCACCGCAAATAATTATTAACATAAATGCAGTGTCTGTCAGCAGGGGGCAGGGTGGGGACAGGGCAAATTTAATGGTAATCGTGTGCCTCATCAGATAGGGGTGGCCACTGCAATGCATTCTGTAGAAACAGGTGCATAAAGGGGATCAGATCTTCTGCTGTTTAAGAGATTCCAGAAATCTGGACTTTTCTTTCTAAATTTTAATGTTAGTGATTCATTAAATTTTCTTTTAAACATGGTGAAAACCAAACCAAACAGGTCTGAGAGCCAGAATGCAGCCTGTCGGGTACTTGATGGGCTCTTTAAATATATTTTCTCCCCATTCTCCCTAAAAGCCCCCCAGAGCAGGGCTTGCTCTCCCTGTATTCTAAATGGGGTGAAATAACTCACCCAAGGTCACACAGTTGGCAGGGTGCTTGGCAGCTCTTGCTGGAGGCCCTGTTGGTTCTGTTGACTCAGCATTCCATTACTTACCATTCATTTAGCAAAGGCTAGTTTAAGCAAGTTATGGAGAAGTAATTTCAGCTCCATAAACACTGAGTCAGGCACACCATTTCTAGACCATGTGTTGTCATGAGATGGACTACCAGGAGAGTCTTTCTGTTCAACACGTCACCCCTGTCACCTCCAGGTTAAATCACACAAAACACTTCTTCCCTTGAAAGCACCTGAGCTAGTACATTTATTCATATATTTGATCCATGTCTGTGTCTCTACTGGTCTCTAAAGCTCCAGGGAGACAGAGACTATTTACGATTTTGTATAACCGAAGAATAAGCATGATGTCTGGCCCAAAGAACTTTAATAAACACTTGGATCAATGAATCAAAAAAGGGACTGGCCAGACAGAATGGCCCCATTCAATTCCACTAAACTAATGCCACCACCAACAAGGACAGAAAATTTCTGGGAACCTTTTCAAAGGTGCTCATGCTCCTTTGAATAACAAAATGGCCTGGCCAGACCACTGGCCACACCAAAATCCGAGAAAGGCAAGGGCCATTTATGATGGTGCTCCATGCAGTAGTAAACTTCTTCCTTCAGAGTCACATTCCGTCCACCCATCAGATATGGCTCCAGAGTCCATCTCCCCTTTACCAGCCTGGCTACCACCTGAACACCTGGCTGCAGAGACAGAACCCTATGAAACAAGATTTGTATAAAGCACACTGTGCTCATCTCAGATACATATGCCAAGCCCATGCTGCAGCCAATACAACTGGCAAGAGGCCTACCATAAAGGAGCTGAGAGCAGAAAGACCTCTGACAAGAGAGAACCAGCCACAAGGGCCTTCTGGGCTGTGGACATGATAAAGGCACAGATACGGAGGTAGAATCACAGGGCATGCTGGGGGAAAAGTGAGTTGGACTAGATCTAAGGCAGCCTAGAGCTGAGGATGGCAGGAGGAATGACAGCAAAGACAAGTAAGAAATGTCACAATGCTGGCCATCAGGTGCTTTCCTTCAATAGTGTACAAAGTGCAACTCCAAGGTTACTACAGACCACAAACATGCTCCATTTAGTCGAAAGTTTACCGATAATTTAAAAGTAGAAGCCAATATTGTATTGAATGGAATTAAACTGAAATCATTTCCACTCAGATCAGGAACCAGGCAAGGGTGCCCATTGTCTCCACTGCTTTTTAACACCATAATGGAAGTTTTAGCCATTGCAATTAGAGAAAAAAAGGCGATTAAGGGCATCCATATAGGGTCAGAAGAGATTAAACTTTCACTTTTCGCAGATGA
>NW_003852584.1:2407972-2425384 GCF_000181295.1 Otolemur garnettii
AAATAAAAATAAAAATAAAAGTAGAGAGATCACAGATAAAAATGCAGACTCCTAGCTTCTCTAGAAACATGAAAACAACTGGCAATACTATATCCATCCTCCTAAAGAATTACTACCGGCTGGGATGGAACAGCACACACTCTCCAACATGCTGAAGTCCCCCTACTCCTGCTGCTTTTGCCCAGGGCCTGCATCATTCATAGATGTTCACTGGCCAACCTCCGCAGATGCTGGTGTCTTAGACAAGGCACTCTCATTCTGTCCCAATAACAGTGTCTCACAAACACGCAATCTGAGGCTCAGAGTGGTACAATTCCATGCTTAATAACATACCACCAAACAAATGTTAGTACGTACCATACCCCAAATTTTCCCAGGTATGCATTTCAAGACTTTGGTTAGGTTCCTTGAATCCCAGACCAGATGATGCATCATCATTCAATATAAGTAGAACGTTAGTTTCTGATTTTAGAGAAACTAAACCTTCTTATCAAGGTCAGAAAACAGTTCCAAAGCTAATGACTTACAGAACTTCTCTGAACATCCTGTTCAGTCTTAGCATACATCTCAGACAGATCACCATTTAGGATGACATCAGCTAATGAGTTCACCAGCGGTGCATGGTGTATAATCAGGAACACCTGGTGAAAAAGAAGAAATAGGATTTGCATTAAAGGGTATAGTCTTTTGACTTCTTCCTTCCCCAATCAGAAACAACCCGGCTGGGCTACATAAAGGTCTATATTAAGCAGTAATTCCTGTGATGCAAACTCCAAAGAATGGGTCCCATTTAGCAGAAGTCAGTTACATTCTTCTCCTAAGGTTGGCCTGTTCTTCAGACTGTTGTCTATTTGGCTGACTGCTCTTCCTCAGAAGGAAGTACCTTGCCTTAAGGCAAGACTGTACCTCATAGCTGGATGAAGCCAAATCTGGCTAAAGTAGAACAATGTGGGAAAGGAACAGACAAACCAGCACACTCCTTCCTTTCCATGGGCACTTTAGTATCAAACTTGATTATGATAAGACTAGAAGGCATCATCCCAGTTCTTTAGCTATATAGGATGAAGGGGCCAGGGAGTTCTGCTCCAATCAAAGACTTAGCAAAGGGTTGGCTACACAGAAATTTCATCACTGGGAGCAGCTCTGACTCTTTCGGTAGGTTTTAAAACATTGGGATTCCATAGCAGCATCAGAAAGTGTGGAAACTGTGGGAGAAGAAAAGGCACAGCAGCCAGAAGCAGATCAGTTGTGCCAGAATGCAAAGTCAGAGCACTCTGAGCTGTCTAAGCTGGACCCACCACCCTACTCTGTTGGAATAGCTATAGGAAACAGGGTGTTCAAAACTGCCTTCCAAGCCTGGCCTAGACACACCCACTATTTTTTTTTTTTATAATCGGAGACAGTCTCACTTTGTCGCCCTCAGGAGAGTGCTATAGTATCACATCTCACAGCAACCTCTAGCTCTTGGGCTTAGGCGATACTCTTGCCTCAGCCTCCTGAGTAGCTGGTACTACAGATGCTCACCACAACACCTGGCTATTTTTGTTGTTGTTGCAGTTTGGCTGGGGCCGGGTTCGAACCCGTCACCGTCAGTATATGGGGCCAGCGCCTTCTCACTGAGCCACAGGTGCTGCCCTGCTATTTTGTTTTGAAATGTAAAGACAACAGGGCCTAGTACAGTATGAGGTGTATCTACCATTTGTGTGTATGTGTGCATACATATACATTTTTTGTTTTTAATTTCAAGTTAATGTAAGGGTACAAACAACCAGGTAAAAATATTTGATTTTGTTAGGTAGAGTCCCTCTTGTGGTTATGTCCCACACTCAAAAGGTGTGCCAAACACCTCCACACCATGCCCATTCAGTGAGAGTATCCCAACCCACTTCCCTTCCCCTCCCCCCAACTTGACATGAATTTTTCTCCTATGTGGGCATGCCTTAGATCATCTACTGGCTTCATATTAGTATTAAGAACATTGGTAATTGCTTTTCCACTCTTGTGATACTTTACTAAGAAGAATGTGTTTCTTTTTATTTATTTATTTATTTATTTATTTATTTTTAGAGATAGAATCTCACTTTATCACCCTTGGTAGAGTACTGTGACGTTATGGCTCACAGCAACCTCCAACTCCTGGGCTTAGACAATTCTCTTGCCTCAGCCTCCCGAATAGCTGGGACTACAGGCATCTGCCACAACACTCAGCTATTTTTTTGTTGCAGTTTGGCCAGGGCCAGGTTCAAACCTGCCACCCTCAATATATGGTATATGGGGCTGGTACCCTACCCACTGAGCCACAGGTGCCACCCAAAGAATGTGTTTCAACTCCATCTAGATGTGAAGTCACCATCTTTTTAGGATGACTGAATAGCATTCCATGGCGTGCACATACCAGTATTTGTTAATCCATTCCTGAGTTGATGGGCATTTAAGTTGTTTCCACATCTTGGTAATTGTAAATTGAGCTGTGATAAACAATCTAGTGCAAAGTCCTTGTGATAAAATGATTTTTTTTTTTCTAGGTAGATGCCTAGTAGTGGGATTCCAAGGTCCCCACATCTCACAGCAACCTCTAGCTCTTGGGCTTAGGCGATACTCTTGCCTCAGCCTCCTGAGTAGCTGGTACTACAGGTGCTTACCACAACACCTGGCTATTTTTGTTGGGAAAATGGGAAATTTAATTTGAGTTCTCTGAGGATTCTCCATGCTTCTTTCTAAAGAGGCTGTATTAGTTTGCAGTCCCACCAACAATGTAAAAGTGTTCCCCTCTCTCCACATCCACGCTAGTATCTACAGCTTTGGGACTTTGTGATGTGGGCTAATCTCACTGTGGTTAGTTAGGTGATATCTCAGGGTGGTTTTGATTTGCATTTATCTGATGATTAGGAATGATGAGCATTTTTTCATGTTTGTTAGCCATTCATCTCTTCCTTAGAGAAGATTCTATTCACATCTCTTGCTCAGTGATAGATGGGATTGTTGGCATTTTTGTTGTTGATTAATATGAGTTCTCTATAGATTCTAGTTATCAAGCCTTTGTCAGATTTGTAATATGCAAATATCTTTTCCCATTCTGAAGGGTGTCTATTTGCTTTGGTTGTTGTCTCCTTAGCTGTACAGAAGCTTTTCAGTTTAATAAGCCCCATTTATTTATTTTTGCTGTTGTTGCAATTGCCACAGAAGTCTTCTTCATAAAATCTTGCCGTAGACCAACATCTTCAAGAGTTTTTCCCAGGCTTTCTTCTAGGATTTTTATCATTTTTTTTTTTTTTTTTGAGACAGAGCCTCAAGCTGTCACCCTGGGTGGAGTGCCATGGCATCACAGCTTACAGCAACCTCCAACTCCTGGGCTCAAGCGAGTCTCTTGCATCAGCCTCTCGAATAGCTGGGACTATATGCACCTGCCACAACACCCAGCTATTATTATTATTATTATTATTATTTTTGGTTGTAGTTGTCATTGTTTGGCAGGCCTGGGCCGGATTCAAACCCACCAGCTCTGGTGTTATGAGGCTAGTATCTTAGCTGCTTGAGCTACAGGCACCATCTGATTTTTATCATTTCATGCCTTAGACTTAAATCTGTTATCCATCTTGAATCAATTTTTGTAAGTGGTGAAAGGTGAGGGTCCAGTTTCAGTCTTTTACATGTGGTTTTCCAGTTCTCCCAGCACCATTTATTGAATGGGGTTTCTTTTCCCCAGTGTATGCTGTATGCTCTTGCTTGGTTTATCAAAGATCAGGTGGCTGTAGCATGTTAGTTTCATCTCATCATTTTCCATTTGTGTATTTTTAAAAGTATGTGTGCACATATCTATTTGTTGATATAAGCAAAGAACAGGGTTTCTCAATTCTGGCACTATTGACACTTTGGGCTATAATTTTGTGTTGTGGGAGGCTGTTCTATAAACTGTCTCTCTAATACATCTCCACATATTGCTGGATATCCCCGAGAAGTGGAGGTGGAGAATCAACCTCATGTGAGAACCCCTGGCAGAGATGTCTCTGAAAGGACATATAAGAACATGTAATTATAGTTGACTCTAAGGATAGAAATCAGGAGCCTGAACACAACTAGAAAAGAAACCTGGTTTTTACTGTTTGGACTCTTGAAGAACTTTTTATTAAAAAAATAAATATTGTATTAAAAAATACAATACAATATGGGCAGCGGCGCCCATAGCTCAGTGCATAGGGTGCCGACCACGTACACCCAGGCTGGCGGGTTCAAACCTGGCCCTGGCCTGCTAAACAACAATGACGACTGCAACAAAGAAATGTAGACAGATGTTGTGGTGGGTGCCTATAGGCCTAGCTGATTGGGAGGCTGAGGCAAGAGAATCGCTTAAGCCCAAGAGTTTGAGGTTACTGTGAGCTATGACTCCACAGCACTCTACCAAGGGCGACATAGTGAGACTCTGTCTCCAAAAAAAAAGTAAAGGCAGAAACTAACACAGGCTATCTCTGGGGAATGAGGTTGTGTGCCCAGAGGACAGGGTAACAGGGAGACTTTTTCCCATGTCATGTGTTATACTGTTCGAGAATAGGGAGGCTATACTATTCAGACAAACAACTACAATTCAAATTAAATAAAAGGTACAGGCAGAATAGCCAAATATGGCACTTTCCTTTAGAAAAAGCACATCTGTTTTTAAAATACCAGGAAGACCTTTCCTTATCATAGAGACTATATAGCATTATCCAATGAGTTAACCCATGTCCAAGGGTGTGGCAGGCATTCAAACATCAGCAATGATGATGATGATGATGATGATTTTTTTCACCTCATCACATTCAAATGACTGCCACACTTCAGCAAATAAAACCCAAATTACCCAATTCGTTCATTCCATAAATACCTATTATACAGCTTACATGAATGTGGTCATAAGTGATCATTAACACATTCTTTTATTCAGTCCACAAACATTTAGTAAGCACCTACCCCCCAGGACAAACACCAACCAATTCCTGCCTGTGTACACATACAGTGCTCATTTTCCTGGCTCTGACCTGAGCTGGGTCGGCTGCCTGCACCATGCTGTCATTGTAAGCGACAGTTTAGTTTTAGGACAGCATTCCTGCTACACTAAATTAACACCATCACTGAGAATGTCCATGGTTTGGGAGCTGTGTTTGTAAAGTAACTTGTAAGTATGTATTTTTTTTTTTTTTTTTTTTTTGAGTCAGAGCCTCAAGCTGTCCCCCTGGGTAGAGTGCTGTGGCATTACAGCTCACAGCAACCTCCAACTCCTGGGCTCAAGCGAGTCTCTTGCCTCCGCCTCCCAAGTAGCTGGGACCACAGGCGCCCGCCACAACGCCCGACTATTTTTTGGTTGCAGCCATCATTGTTGTTTGGCGGGTCTGGGCTGGGGATTCGGCCCCTCCACCTTAGGTGTACGTGGCTGGCGCCTTAGCCGGTTGAGCTATAGGCGCCGAGCCGTAAGTATGTATTTCATAGTGATGTAGGGACTTCAAGGACATGACATTTATCCCTGACTTTAGGTTTTCACACATTTAGGTCACAGCATGACTAAGCTAAATGCAAATGCAGGGGGAGGAAGGATTCAAGATATTTTTATCTTTAAAGGGATCTTTACTCAAGTTTGAGGAACATCAAATTCTAAGCTATGCTTGTTGTGAAATATTAGAACAAGTAATTATGTAGGAGAGAGTTCTCAGAGAAAAGATGTAGCCTCTCTCCACTAAAGGACAAGCTGTGGAGGTTTGGCAGCTGTGCTCTCTGGAGGAGACCCTGACTGTGCAATGCTGCCTTCAACAGCTAAAGCATTCTGCTTTCCACGTGACTCCTAGGGCTAAGTGACTGGTCTGCTCAGGTCCTGCCAGACTCCCAGAATCCCAAGCAGGAGATGCTGGCAGACTTGTAAGGAGGTGGTGGTGGAAAAAGCTGCCAGGAGAGGCTGGAGTTTGTCCTCAGCTCTGCTGCACAGAGGGGCATTCAGACAGAGTCGACACAGTGCATAACTCTGGGCAAACAGAGCCCCCGGAATAAGTCTACGGGATGTGAGCAGTGGTCAGGCCACGTCCGGATCCACCTATAGCCGCTGGGAGGAGGTGGCCTCTGAATCTTTCTTCTCAGGCCAAAGGAGACAGCCCTGCCTCAAACTTGAAACAGCTGGGGATTAAGTCAGAAGAACAATCTCTCATCAAAGCAAATAAATACCTGTGCCATTTCAAAAGTGGGAACAAGAGGTCTGGTCAAATGTTTGACTACTTGACAGTCTAATGAGATGGCCTGAGAGTCTGGACTGCTTGTAATAAAAATATTTTTAAAGTTATGTAACTGAGTCACCATGGAGTTTTTCCCTTCTTGTAAATATTACATAATTATAAGAAGGAAACACACTTGTTTAAGGAGGGAGGCAGACAAATTGGCTCAAGACACAAATCTGGGAGCTGAGGCTGCTATAAGATACCTTCCAGAAGGTAATTAATCTGTGAACTAGAACCACAACAAAATCTTTTAAAAATAGCCTCAGTATAGGAAGTTTGTTAAACAAAGGATGCTGTGTATATGCACGTTGCAGGTTCTGTAGTTTGGGCGTTATTTCAAAGCACTGTGAATCAAAGCCTTCCAGCCTATATTTCCAGAGAATTTTGAGCCTTCCTCTGTTGTTTTGGAAACTTCAGTCCTCATGGTAAAAATCAACTGCACAATGTTTATTTTACATTTCTCTTTAAATGTTCATCCCCTACCATGAAGAAGATACATATACTTCAGGGTCTGGAAAATAGAACACTACTTTCTTATTATTGTATTTCCAGATGGGGAACACAGAGAGAGAATACATGGCAACGGGACCTAGGGACTTCCTGATGGCAGCAGTGTTCCAAGGGCCCCCAAATGTGGTGGGGACATGGGCAAAGGACCAAACATACCTGTGACAGAAGATAGAGGGACACCGGCAGGCTGATTTTCGGTCGTTCTCCTCCCTAGTATAGGTTGGGGGCAAGAGAAAAGAGAGGTCCAGGTCATACAGTGAGCATCATAAAATACAAGAAACCAACAGCCATCTGTTTGAACAAGAGACACCCTGTCCCACTGACTTCCTCCAATGGCCCTAAAGCTGCCCTTTCCTGGTGCAAGTTAAAAGTCTGAATCCCACTCAATACTGTTGCAATGCCACTATTTTTTCCACCTAAGAAGTCCTTCACTGTTAGTCATGCATTAGAGAGGGACCCAATAGAAAAACCTGCTCCTTAAGTTACAAAGAATGTACATTTCCCTAAGGTGGGGCAACAAAAGCCCCAGCAAGAGAGGCCATCCTAGAGGCCAGACTTTAAGAAGCCATTTTCAAAACATGGGGAAGGGAGACACCTGGGGTATTCTGGCCTTGGAAAAGCCCCTCGCTTGTTCTGAGTTTCAATATGCTCCATCTTGCATCAGCCCTATGAGGGAGGGATCTTCAGGACCCTCATTACGCAGTCAAAGAAACAGGCTGGGGGAGCTGACCACCTTGTCCAAGGTCACAGAGTGAGGAACGGGAACAGGTAGAACTTGAACCCAGGTTTGAAAACTCTACTTTCCACATTTTATCAATGCCTTCCAGAGCTGCCTCTGGTTAAGCTAAATTAGGGTTATGATTTTCTTTTATTTATTTATTTGTAGTGAGAATCCTCATGTTCCATTTCCCAAAAGAAAACTATATCCCTTTGGGGCATCTGTGTAGGGTGACGAGCTGGCTCTGTCCTGCCTCCTATTGGGGCCTCTGGTTACTGTCTTTCTCTTGGCCCCCTTAACTCTAGAAGAACTGGACAAAGAGAGGCTTTCCCTTCCTGAAGCAGTATGTCTCATAGAGAGATCTAAGAACCAGCAGTTCAGAATCTCCTGAGGGGCAGGCTAAGAATGCAGATGTCTGTCCTAGTCCAGACCCACCAAACCAGAACTCCTGAGAGGACAGAGAAAGACCCAAGCACCTGCATGTTAGCATCCTTCATCCCCACAGGGGCCGCTACGGCCCGCTCACCATGGACAACCCTCACCCTGGGATCGTTCCCTACGTGTGCTCCATCCCTCTCTTCCAGTCTGCACAAGTGTGGCTGCTGTCTGGATCCTCTCCAAATCAGTTAGCACTGGCAACCATCAGAAAAAGTTACCAGGGATGAGAACACCTCAGGGAAGGATGCATAGAAACCAAAACTATAAAATTCATAGAGGTTTCCTGTTTCCTTCTGCCAGTAATTTTTTCCCATTCACTTTTATAGTGTTTCTCTCTCTCTCTCTCTCATACACACACACTCTGGAGCATGCTTGCACTTGGGCATTGTTTCTCTCTTTCTCACTCCAGAAAAAAGAGGAAAAGAAAGGAAATCTAGCATCCTTTGAAGGAAATCTCCTTCAGGGTCAAAATCATGGTCCCTTGCAAAGCCCAGTCCCATTCAAGGCAACTGTTCTTTCCCACTCTTAAAGACAGCCTGCAGCCAGCAGAAGCAGTGGGCGCGACCTACCTTGTCCTGGTTCTCCAGAGAGTACACGTAGAGGGGCAGGAAGAGCCTGTTGAGCAAGTGGTCTGTGAGCACATCATTGAGGAACTCACAGTTGATGATCAGAATGTCATTGAGATAGTGTAGGTGGTCCAGGTGCTCAGCCACCAGGTCACTCAGTTTCCCCCGATTCCGGTGCCTGCCGAGAGAAACAATCACCTCAGACTGGAGGCCACTGCTCAGTCTTTGGGCCTAAAGCCAATGGCCTGAAACTTAAATCACTGGGGGTTCATTCATACAACCACTATTTGAGCCAGTCTCAGGTGACACCTATCCCAGCTTGTACTGAGGAGCTAACACAAAGAGAAAATGGACAGGTCTGCTACAATCAATTGTAGAGGACTGTCAGGGTCCCCTCACCATCCAGGGGCCTCAGCAACACTCCTCACACCAACACAGTCTCCCCAAAATGGGATTAACAAAGCAAAATTCAGCTAAGCCCTTACAGAAAGCTACTGAACAAGAGTAGCTACTAGCCAACATGGCAAGATGCCTCTGGCTCCCCAGATAAGCAGCATTACCGGAGAAATAAATCCTTAATAATTAAAATGCTCCAGAGGAGTTCTGAAGAGAAAAGCAGGCCTCAGCAACCACGTGCCCCCAACAATATGCAGGACATAGAGCAAGGACACAACATCCCTCCCCCAGGTCCCTTGCCTGGACATCTCTGTCTCCTTGCAGTTAGCTATAGGCATGCTGGGTGGGTCTCCTGGGTGGAGTCACAGTTACACCCCCCCCCCCAGAGTATCTGTTACAAAGAGCAATCTAGCTAAGGCAGGACATTTTGTTTGCATTATTACCCAAGTAATAAACTGTTATTTTAGAAAACAAAAAATTACAGAAAAAAATAAAAAGAAACCAAAGACTCCTATTAACCCACCATGAACAGATTTCTACTATTAACATTTTAGAACTTATGATGCTATAGTCTGTTTTACCACATTTTTACCTCTCTATAGTCAATCTAGAACACATACACAAGTGTTACCTACCTATCCATCTAACCATATATGCTTAAAAAAATAAGATCAATTTTGCCTCAAAAACTTTTACATTACTTTGGATCATTATACCTTCAATGCTTTAATAAGATATTTAGTAAATGTTTATAGCAAATACATGTTGGAAAGTCTAATAGCATAACAAGCACCCATGAACCCATCATGCACTTGAGACTTTGAACCTTCAAGACACAATGTTTTGCACTTCTTCTCTGGGAAATTTTATATATTGGGATATTACATGCACCTCATTTGTCAATACCTTAGCTTTAAAAATATCAATTTAATATGTGAAAAGGGGTTTAAAACTCCAATAGTGTTAGTGAGCTGATAATGAAAAATAGTAGGGAAGGCACCCATAGCTCAGTGGGTAGGGCGCCAGCCACATACACCAAGGCTAGCAGGTTAGAACCCAGCCTGAGCCAGCTAAAACAACAATGACAACTGCAACAAAAAATAGCCAGGTGTTGTGGCAGGTGCCTGTAGTCCCAGCTACTTGGGAGGCTGAGGCAAGATAATCACTTAAACCCAAGAGTTTGAGGTTGCTGTGAGCTGTGATGCCATAGCACTCTACCCAGGGGAACAGCTTGAGATTCTGTCTCAAAAAAAAAAAAAAAAAAAAAAAAGAAAGAAAGAAAGAAAAATAACAACACCTGGCCCAGCCCCCTTTACTTCTACCCCCTCTTTAGAGGAGGCAGTTAACACTTCTAGTTGTTTCTACAGATAGTTCCTCCCCTATTTCTATAAAATTTGCATGGACTTCTGTTTTGCTATGGAGCCGTTTTAGATTATCTATTGAACTCCTGACATAACAGAACTCTGAGTTCTCTCTGCCCCTTCCCCTTAGTGGTAAGTGAAGTTAATATTATCATAACATTTACTGCAGAGCTAAATAGAGGACTACGGCTTCATTCCCTTCCTTGTATAACTTTGTCCTGCCTGGAGTGCCATTCCTCCTTAGATCTCACATCCATGACTCTTCATATCCACAAGGATTCTTGTTTTCCCAAATGCTCAGTCAGATTTGCCATCAACCTATCCTTGCTTCTTTCCCAGTATCAGATCTACTATTCTATCTGTCTAGCTACCCTACTGCCAGGACCCGCATTCAAGGTTCCTTTAGTGTCCTGACCCTATCCAGCTGTACCTTTTACCACACCTGGGCAAAGTGTCATTCTGGGACAGTGGTTCTCAACTGAGTGGTTCTCAACAACAGTACCCAGTTCAAAAAGTCAGTAGTGCCAAAGGAGGAAAATCCTGCTTTTAAATTTCTACTTATCACTCCAAGGACAAAATCACCATCATAATCTCTTTTTTTAAAACAGATTTGTTGAAATATAAATTCATCTAACATAAAATTCACCCTTTTAAATATACAATTTAATTGTCTTTAGTATTCACAGTTGTCTGACCATCATCACAATCAATTTGGAACATTTTATCCTCCCTGCAAAACTCATTTGCAATCACTTCACATTTCCCCCCCCCAACACTGCCCTCCTCCCACAACTCTAGGGAACCCCTGCCCTACTCTGTCTCCACAGGTTTGCCTATTCTGGGCATTTCACAGGAATGGAATCACCTGACATGTGACTCTGTGCCTAGCTTCTTTCACTTAGCAAAACGTGTTTGAGGTTCACCCACAGCAGAACACATGTCAGTGCTTCATTCCTTTTTATTGCCAAATACTATTCCATTATACAGATATGCCACATTGTAATGATCCATTCATCAGTTGACAGAGCACCTTAATCTTGTGACCAGCTGCCTACCAACCCCATCTCTGGGTGTATAGAATTTATTTACCCTCTGGGAGGCATGTGGGTTGTTTCCAACTTTCTACTTTTATAAACATGTGGGTAGAACATTTTAGAATAGGGAAATCTGTGCTCTCCCCATACATGGCAAGGTAAGTTTTCCTCAGTGAAAACTGAAGTGCCCCCAGCCACCCTGCCTACTACTGAGAGCATCCCAGGGGCATCACTTACTCCTCATCAGTCTGCACACAGTTATCAAGTTCGATCACGTGACTCCCGATGAACCAGACCAAATTGGAGAAGTAAGGGACAGCAGTTTTATCTCTGATATAGTGTAACATGGCCTGGTTATCCACTGAGGAGATTCAGAAAAGAAAAGAAAAGGAAAAAAAAGTCAAGCTACCAAAAATAACTGGGAGGACATTAAAACAAAACAAAACCACAATGAAAAGGCCCTCTGCTATAACCTCAACTTGTCTGTCTTTCCTAGAAGCACTTGAAAATGTTCATCTTATTTATAAAACTAAACTCATCAAGGCAGTTCTTATGTTATTTCTATGATTAATAAATTAGTTGGGCTAAACGTTAATAGCACATTGGAGAGCCTACTTATCAGCAGTAGACTGACCTGGACTGCACTGAAAATTATACCACTTTCAAGCAAGTTTCCTGTATTTACATATAAGGATAAGTTAAGAAATGGAAAACCAGAGGTTAATAACTTACATGACACTGGAATAAGGAACACAGGAATCGTCATTGAAGGAAAGGCAAAAAACAGACAACAGTTAACAGGGTTAGGAACTGGGAAGGTGAGACAGCTGCTCAGAGGTTAGAGAGCTGGGCCAGGGGCATCTAAACCAAGAAAGAGAAGTTAGAAGAGAACAAGAGAAAATAGAGTGCAGGAGGCAGGGGGGCTGGGGTCGAAAACTTAGAAGCCTGCCAATTGGCTGGTGATCCAGAAAGTGAAGCCAGTAGGCCCAGCTTGTGATCTGTGGAGCCTGGACCTTGACCCCAAAAGGAGCAGCTGTTTCCTTGTGTCAGCTATCCCCTGCCCCATAGGGCCACAGGCCCAGAATAGCCAAATTTACAATGTCAAGTTAGAGATCCATATTCTCAAGCAAGCAACTTTTAAATATTGACAACTATATATTTTTTTAAAAACTATGTAAGCCAATTAAAACATATCTCCTTGGGCAGTAAGTTTGCGATCTTGTGGATGGGTCCAACTGAGCTCTCAGCAAGGCTCTTTAATGTAAGCCCAAAATTAAGCTAGAGTGAATAGCTGAGGAAACCCCCACCCCAGTTAGAGGTCATCTCAAGTAATAACATTTTGATTCATGAAGGTCAAAGCTCTCCATTCCCTGAGAAAAAGGAGTCCCAGCTCCAGTGCGGTGACTACAGAGGAATAATCCAAGCATTGGCCAGAGAAATTCCAAGACATTGCCTTGGAGAGACAAGTCCAGCTCAAGAAACCTATAGCCAACCAACCTAGTGCAGTGCAGGCAGAGAGGCCCGCACTTTCTCTTGGTAGCAATGTTTTGGGCATTAAGAACATCTTACAAAAAAGGAGGAATTTATTAGTACTAGGCTTTGTAGCCCATTGGGAATACAATATTGCCCCCTGCTGTTCGTAATATGACATGCTTTTATGTATTATTTAAAGTTATCCCCTAGTTACATTTAAGTATATTCTATAAGCCAAAACACAAAAATTTAAATCTAACTTAAATTTAAAAGACAACTTTGCTTTATTTAATTCTAACATGGCCACTCGAATCCCATGTGTGCCTCTCAGGACAGCCTACTTCTGTGCGGCAGTACTGAGGAAGACTTTAACTTACATGGAGAAGGTAGTGGCACAAAGATTTACATAAGGGGCCAACTAACTGTTCAAAGGTGGCAAGTCTTACATAAGACAAGCAGTCACAGCTTACAATAAACAATCTCCTTTACTGCTTTCAGAGAACTGTATGCACAGACACACAGGAGCAAGTACTTGCTGCCAAGTTAGAAATCAGCCATGGCATGAGTTCACAAGGAAACTTACCTTTATAGACGTTCAAAGTTATGGTTCTTACAGCAATTCTAACCATGCTTTCAGGGTGATTGAAAAATTTGATGGCTTCTGTGTACAGGGCAAAGTCATTGGTGTGCTATAACAAAAGAAGTACAAAAATGAATAGCAAGCATGTAAGCCAAGCCTGCCCCCACCCTACTTTCTGAATTCCATCAGAAACTTCAGTAAAAGAAGAAAAATGCTGTCAGTGTGGACTTGAAGTTCATTCCTAATGGGGAATGTGGAAAGAGATGGGGAGGCAAAGTCATGAAAAAAATAGAAAAGGGGCCAAATAATGTCAGACCCAGGTTCATTTCCTGTTCTATTACTTCTAAGCTATGTGATGTAAAATTTTTAAGCCTCTGTTTTTTCATAGCCATTTAAAATGGCTATAGTAACATCCACTTTATGGTTGGTAGGATTAAAAGAGATCCTTTCTAGTCCCATGCTTACCTCAGCATCTGATACCTAAAAAGCACTCAATGTGACACAATTCTGACTAGTGAGATACAAAGGGAAGTCTGGTAGGAGGCTTCTGGGAAATTTTTTTTTGGAAGTCAAAAGGGGACACAAAAAGGGAAGCAGTTGCAACAGGCACTTGAGCAGTAGCACATGAGTATGTGATGTTTGGAGCTGCTGCAGCCATCTTGTGACCTTGAGAGGCTGAACCAATTGTACAGTCAGTAGAACAGGAAGACAGAAAAGCATGGGTCCTTCTATTGTAGTTGAGACACAGGGTGAACTGGTCCCCAGGAGAGCCAGTGTCTACATTTTGGAATGTGAGATAAATAGACCTCATTGTTCAAGCTCCTTTTAATTATGAGAACAATTATAATTTGTTTATTTAAGCTGCTAATCATTCGCTCCAAGGAATGCTGGGAACATTAGCTGGTAAAGAATAGCAATATCTGGCTTTGGCAGTAGCTCACGCCTATAATCCTAGCACTGTAAGAGGCCCGGGAAAAGTTCCTGCTGGGGAGTAAGTAGATGGAGCCTCAAGTTGGAGGACTGCTTGAGCTCAGGAGTTCAAGACCAGCCTGAGCAAGAGCAAGACCCTGTCTCTACTAAAAATAGAAAAATTAGCCGGGCATGGTGGTGGGAGCCTATAGTCTCAGCTAGTCAGGAGGCTGAGGCAAGAGGATCATTTGAGCCCAGGATTTTGAGGTTACGTGAGCTATGATGACACCACTGCACTCGACCTGAGTAAACAGAGCAAGACTCAGTCTCAATTAAAAAAAAAAAATCAGCAATATCTATGATTTTAGGGAGCCAGGTATATACTAGGTGCTTTGAAAACATCATCCCATTTAATTCAACCCCTCAAAACCCCACAAGGCATATATTCTTATCCCAATTTCTCAGATCAGGAAACTGAGGCTCAGAGAGGAACTGGGACTTCCCTACGGTCACACAGCAGGGAAATGGCAAAGCCAGGCCTGACTGAAGTTCCTGTTTTTCCCATAGGGGAACAGAGCCCCAAGATAACTTCTAGGTACTTCTCCTCTCTGCCAAGTATAATGCTCTCAGCACGAATTAAATTTTACATTAAAAATAGAATGGAAACTTGCATAATAAAAAACAAAATGTTTTTAAAGCATGCCAAAACAGCATGATGCTGCTGTGAAAATCATGATAGTGATTTCAAAATGTTTTTAAAGCATGCCAAGCAGCATAATGCTGCTGTGAAAATCATGATAGTGAGCTTATAAGTGCTTTGTAAATAGATACAAGACACGAGATCCCCCAGATGGCCACTGCAATGATGGGTTTAGCTTTACACACCACTGTGCCCCTCTGGCAATTACTCACCTCATTGTAAAAGAAATGGACAGTGTGGTTATTGAGTTTTAACGAAAGTGTTTTCAGGAACGATATATAATATGCCATAATCTCCTCGTCGGAAAAGTCAAATTTATGAACGATGATAGAATTTACGTAGTTATTAGAGAGTAAATAATCTAGAGGGAGAAAAAAAACAAAGCAAAACATACACAGGTTAATTCGTGCTTAAGGAAAGATAAGGAAAAGATGCCTGGTAGAGCAGAAGACCATATTAAGATACTTGAATCAGTTAAACTTCTGGGTTGTGGGGATTGAACAAACTAAGAAGGAGCAGCTCAACCTTTAACCAGCAAAGAAAGCATCTACTGCACACAGTCACCAGAAAGTTCAAAGGCGTTGCCAGAGAAAAGCCCTTCTCTCCCTCCCACACAAAACAGAAAAAGACACTCAAACATTTTTTCATTACTAGCAAAGTTCAGCAAAGAGACGGGGGTGGGAAGATTAGTCAGTGCATGGGCATTTTCACAAACCACCCATGGATGAGGGTAAAAGGCACTGTGTTTCATAAAAAGCTACCCCATTTTGCCAGGACAAATCACATCATCATCCCTAAATGCTACAAAGGGACACGCATGGGTTTTTTTCCTCCTTAGATAGCAACAAGATTTCATAAAGATCACTTTATGCTGGACCCTACACCATGCCTAGCATCAAGCTACGTACTCTACATTATAATCATCTTCCTATTTTCCAAATGAGCAAAAATAGCTCAGAAGGGTTGACTAACTTGTCTGAGGATACAGAAAGTAAGTCACAGAGAAGGGATTCAAACTCAGGTCAGATGTCAGAGCTTGTGTTTGTTACACACTAATGGGAGCTGACAATGGAAACTGGATGATGAGGGCCTGAGGGCACTGGGCCCAAATGGAGAGGACCTAGCTCCCCAGCTCCCAGTCCTCGCACTGCAGAAATGTAGGCCCAACACAGCAAGAGCTTCTGACTGCGGAAGAGAGGCTGGAAACCACATTATCTTAATGCTCTATCTCCAGAATTTGAAATGTTTGCCACTGGATAAGCTAATTTTTAAACCTATGCCAGCCAACACAAACAAATCTATTAACCCACTGTAGCCTGTGGCCTATAGTTGGAAGTCTTGGTGTTGGCCCTTGCTGGACACATCCCCCTCTGAGTTCTCATTAGCCATGTGCAAAGCAGGCACTGCAGTCCCACTGTGCATCCTTGGAGATGCCAGTGTGTGATCACAGCACTAGATCACCTGCTGCCCCACAGAAGGCTAAAGATAGAACAGAATGGCACAGTTCAGGGCCTCACTACTCAAAAGTCTGGTCCTCAGACTGGCAACACTTCATCCCCAGGAGTTTGTCAGACCTACAGAATCTCAGACCGCAGCTCTGTCCTGCAGGCAGATGTGTGTGGGACAAGCCTGCAGGGGCTTCCCAGGCATGCTGGGGTTTGGGAGGACCCACCTGCCTCCACTGAGATCTTACCCCTGTCACTTTCTAGAGGTGTGATCTTGGGTAAAAGGCTGATCCTACTCACTCCCCAGTTTCCTTGTCTAGAAAACAGAATAACAGTACCTTCCTCGAAGGGCTGTTGTGAGGATTAAAGGAGATAATTCACAAAAAGCACTCAGCTGCCATTATTCTTACCAGTATTATTGAAGATTCAAGATCTCAACTACCATATTTCTAGGATTGAACAGTTACTCCTGGGTAAGTATGAAATTAACCATCAAGTTGTTTGGAACCAACAAGATGCCTAACTCCAGTCAAATATAGGGTTTCTTTTTTTTGTTTGTTTGAGATGGAACCTCACTCTGTCGCCTAGGCTAGAGTGCAGTGGCATCATCATAGCTTACTGCAACCTCAAACGCCTGGGCTCAAGTGATCCTCCTGCCTCAACCACCCCCGAACCCCCAAGGAGGTGGGACTATAGGCCTGTGCCTCCTGTGCCCAGTTAATTTTGTCTATTTTTATTAGAGGTGGTATCTTGCTCTCGCTCAGCTTGTTCTCAAACTCTTGATCTCAAGTGATTTTCCTGCTTTGTACTCCAAGTGTGCTAAGAAACAGGTAAGAGCCACCAACTGCACCCAGCCAATCAAAGTATTATTGTAGTGGCCAGATGTGGTGGCTGTGATATCACAGTACTCTAGCCTGGGCAACAGAATACACACACACACACACAGTGGACACAAAGTTCATGTGCAATATAAAATAGTTTAACATAGTAATTTGCACACAAATTTTATGTCCACCATATATATATATATACCTGACATAATAGTG
>NW_003852584.1:2425404-2435759 GCF_000181295.1 Otolemur garnettii
ATAATTGAAGTACATTTCAAATCTCTTAAAAACAACACATGGAGCCATCTAGGAGCTCAGGACAGTGACAGAAGCCGTGACATGGGCCCATGAATGAGTCCTCCTTGGACTCTAATTCTCTGGGAAAGCCACTATGGATTCTTGAGCAGGCATGGTGGACAGGCAGACTGTCTACAGTCTTTAAAAAATGGTTTTCAAAATCTCCTGATTATAGCAATTCCTGAGGAAGCTCCTGGGACCTGTTACAAGTGAGGAGTCTGTGGGTCTAGAATGGGGTCCCAAGAGTGTTTGTGTTTTTTAAAATGAGGTTACATATATACATACTTTAAGTACACATACTTATGCATTTTTTCACATACAGATCTCACAAACCCAAGGTGCCAACTTGAGGAATTTTTACATTTTCACACACTACCAGCACCACCCAGATCAAACATATGACTTTTCCAGATCTCCAGAAGGTCGCTCACTCCCCTATTCCATCTGTACCCCCTCTCCCAGAGGCAACCCCTATTTCGATTTCTATCACCATAGACTCATTTTGCCTGCTCTTGAAATTCTTAGGATGCCCATTCCCGGGTCTGGACTCTTGCTCACCCCCACATCTGAAGGTTATCCATGCTGCTGCCTGCATGCTGGTAGCAGTATAGTTTTATTTTTCTTTTTCTGCTATATAGTATTTAATTCTCTGAATAGTCCACAATTTACTTATCCACCTAGAATCTAGCTTGAAAGGTGCATCCCAGGTGATTATGATACCATGAGCACTTCTTTCTCATTTTGTGTCATTCTGGCTATGGCTGGGGACAGATAGTGGGCTGACAGGAGAGGGACTGTTGGGACATCTTGTTGAGACCTATTCTGACTAGCTAGTGGCTTCCAGGCCACCAGCTGCACAGATACCTATGTTAGGTGCCTCAGATGTACAATGGTGAGGCTCCAGCTACTCCTCAGCAGGGACTTTTCCAGGGCCTCCAAGAGATGACTCTGTGGGTGGTGGGGACCACATGGGGGCAGTGGCAGTACCTCTATTATTGGGTTGGGATTTTTCTGCTACCCCCTCACTGTGTAGCTGACTTTCTGTGGTGTCCTTTTCTAATAAACCCAGGAGTCTGTAAGTAATCTCAGTCTCTCGGGACACTATCACTTAGGTCACCAAACCCAACAGGCAACAGGTGCATTTGTGAATAGCTGCTTGTAATAGTGAAAAACTGGAAACCACCTAAATGTCCATGGTCAGGTTAAACAGATTATGGCACAGCAAGATGCAGCTCTTGAGTCCCAACCAAGTAGGGTTACATGAAGGGACAATGAGAAGATTGGGAGGGTGGGAAAAAAGCAAACAGCAAAATGATTTATGTACAATGAACTGTTTGGGAGAGAATCTATGGAAACTTGATTTTCTATATTTTTCCAATGTTTCGCTTTTTGTTGTTGCTTTACAAAAGAGATATTTTCTTTGCAAAATTAGAAAATAAAAATTAAAACAAAGGTCTTCAATCATCTTCACCCCTTGCAAATCTACGTTCTGTAAACAAGCCATGATTCCTGTTCTTTCTGCAGGGCTCACAGAGGAGCCCTGTGAATTATCTGTGAAATAAGGGGCATCTGCCTGGGTCTCTCACAGTTTGGACCCAGTACAAGAAAAGCCATGCATGTGCTGCATGGTCAGCCATGTATGCTGCGTGATCTCACTCACATGTAGGACTAAAACAGTCAAACTCATAGAGCAGAAAGTAGTGGGCGGTAACCAAGGGCTGGAGGGAGGGGAAACAGGGAGGCAGTGGCCAAAGGGCACAAAGTTTCAATACAAGATGAATTTGCTCTGAAGATCTAATGTGCCACACAGATACTACAGCCAACAATACTAAATTACATACTTGAAACTGGCTAAGAGGATAAAGCCTAAATATTTCTACTACACATACACACAAAAGGTAACTATGTGAGGTGATGGATATGTTAATTACTTTAATTGTGGTGATTATTTTACAGTGTATACATATATCAGATCCTCAAGTTGTACACCTTAAATACACACAATTTTTTTAAAAGCCACATAAATGTGTCACCTTTATTCCAGCAGCCCTGTGCCTACCGCCAGAGAAGAGCCACTGAGGAGCTACACAAGTGATAACACCAACACAGAGCACTTCCCATCTGTCAGGCCCTACGCTAAGCACTGCACATCTGCTCTCACTGCTCCTCCTCAAGTCCCTCTATTCCCAGCTGCTATTATTTGTGCTTGACACAAGCAGGGAGCATGGACCTGGTTCAGTCTGAGGCCAGAGCCTGTGCCACTGCACTGGAGTTTCTCCTCTCAGAGTTTCCAGAAACCGCACTTATTTCACAAAACAGGAGCAAGTTATCAAGGTAAACCACTTAGAGAGACCAGAGCTAGCCATGTGGCAAGCTGCCGTCTGTGGGGCATGAGCACCACCTGGTGGCTGCCCAGAGCCACTTTTCAACACCTCCTTCCTCTCCCTTTCCTCACAGGGAAGGATGTCCACCCCATCTCTACCTCCTTCAGTGCCCTGAACACATCTTTAAACCTGTCCTGGAAACCTAGAGTCTGCCTCTGATATACACCTTTCGCCACTTGCCTTCTCTCCCCTACTTCTTGCAGGTAGGGCCGGGGCTTGGCACCTAGTGGCCAAGCACAGCGATTAAGAACTAAATAAAGCAGAGTTTCTCAACTTTGCTACTGTTGACATTCAGGGCTGGATAGCTCTTTGTTGTAGGGTCCTGTCCTGTGCAATGCAGAATGTTCAATAGCATCCCTAGCCTCCATCCCTAGATGTCAGTAGCACCCCCAGGATGGCTCTAGACATTGCCAAATGTCCCCTGGGGTCACAAGCACCCCCTGGTTGAGGATCCCTGAGCTAACTCTCCTGGAATGAAACTCATTCTCTATTCTGGCCCCATCACCCTGGGCCAGTGACCCAAACTTTCTTGATATTAAACGAAGACATCAATAACACCTACCTCTCAGGGATGCTTGTTACAGATAAAGAGAAACTGGGGCTTTGCAAGGGCAGGTATTAAGCTCAAGGTCACACACTCTCTAGTCAGGCAATACAACTGGAGCAGTGAGGCAGGTGCCAAAGCCCACACCCTTGCACAGTCTTTGGTCAAATTCCTCCCCACCATGCTTCTTCTAATACTTATTTCATGGTCTGATCATTCAGCAATCCCCTTTAATATCATATCATAAAGAAGAAATGCAAACACCCCCAGAATCATTCAGCAGAAGGGAACCCTCCCTCAGCCCTCACAGTACCAAGCCAGACAGAGATAAACCCAGTGTTATGAATTGAGTTGTGTCTGTCTCAGATACATATGTTGAAGTCCTAACCCTCACTGTGACTATATTTAGAGAAAGGTTAATGAGGTGATAAGGATAGTGGCCCTATAAAGAGAGAAAGACACACAGGTCTCTTCCTGTGTGTCCCTTTCCACTCCTGCACAGGGGAAAGGGCACACACAGCAAGAAAGCGGCTGTCAGCAAGCCAGGAAGAGAAACCAACCCTGATGGCAGCTTGATCTTGGACTTCTATCCTCTAGAACTATAAGAAAACAAATTTCTTTTATTTAAGCCACCTATTCTGTGGCATTTTGTTAGGGTGGCCCAAGAAAACTAATACACACAGTAAGCACAGACACACAAAAATCATGCCAAACTACACCCCACTGACCCCAGCAGTACAGAGGCAAATGTCAAGGAGTGTCCTTACAAAGTGACGTCTCGTGACTGATATTCTCAAAGAGGATGTTCAAGGTCTGAAGCAGCTGAACACACACGTAACGGCCCGATTTCTGCCGCAGGATGTTCAAAAAGAAAACAAACATATTCTTCTCCAGGAAAAAGCTGAGGAGAGAATGGAAAAAAGTCAGTGCTTTGCTTCCTCATGTGGAAATTAAAATCAGACTCTAGTTGTGTGTACAGACCTGCCTCCAACCAAAGGCATCCACACAGATGCCAAATTGTGCCACTCGTGTGGCCTCAGCTCCCACACCGTCCACTTGCCAAAATGCCATCTTCCGTCATGGCTAACACGCAACCGTTCAACTCTCTTCCCAGAAGGAGACAGCAGTGCTGAAGAACTTCTGGTAAGCAGTGAACTAGATTTCTGACAGAATGGGGAAGGCCTTTACAGACTAAACGATCACACAGTCCCATGCTTGTAAACCCAACAAACAGTATTTTCTATCAATATTTGGTATCCTTAGTTTTCCTTACTAAGTCTCTTTCCTTTGTTCTCCACATTTTTGAGTGTTAAGAAAAACGATAACTGGAATCCTCTGCAAAGAGATAAGATAATGCTAAATATTAATAGTTGTGGCCCCCAAACTGTCAAGTTTGTGGTTTTCATGTCTAGGGGAAAAGAACTGGAAAGAAATACATAGGTATTGGGCAGCACCTGTGGCTCAGTGAGTAGGGCACCGGTCCCATATACTGAGGGTGGTGGGTTCGAGCCCAGCCCTGGCCAAACTGCAACAACAACAACAAAATAGCCAGGCATTATAGCAGGTGCCTATAGTCCCAGCTACTTGGGAGGCTGAGATATAAGAATCACCTAAGCCCAAGAGCTGGAGGTTGCTTGAGCTATGACGCCACAGCACTGTACTGAGGGTGACAAAGTGAGACTCCGCCCCTAAAAGAAAAAAAAATACATTGATACTAATATGATGGAGAAAGAGAACCCCTAGCCAGTCCCCAAGTCTGCTTCTGCTTTTCTTATTCTGGATAGAATATTTCTTTGCACACAGCTTCTTCTTTGCAAAAGCTCTGGCTTTGGAAGTACAAGATGGCTCTTTTGTCTTGAAAAGGAAAGAAATAGAACCCCTTATATCCTTCTTTGAAGGAAAAAAACAATGTTTCTAGTTACGTGTTCTCTGAATTCATAATCTCTCATTTGGGCTACTGAGAAGAAATCCCTGCAGTGATGTGGGCCTACTGGTTGACTTGGTTTTGATGCCTCTCTCCTCTCATCTGTCATTGCCACGGTGGTGGCAACATGGTTGGGGTACTTGCTCAATGTGGCATAACTCCTCTTTGAATCTACAAAGAGTAAATGACTAAATATGACCTAAAGAAGTCCCCTAAAATCTTTTCTGACTCTGCTTCTGAAAGCCTGTCTGCCTTGACCTCCAAAGGATTTCTGTCATGTGACCTACTTTATCTACCTTTGCTTCAGGGACTCCCAAGTATCAGCAACAAACTCACTGCTGCACAGTGATGAACTTCAGAACTTGTTAGATCACTATACCTAGGATCGTGCCCCAGGGATTGATTTAGCAGATCTAGTGTGAATTCCACAAGCCTTGGTCTTTAAAAACTCCCTGGGGGAGTTGGTGGGTTGTTCCTTGGAAAAAAAGGTTGATTCTAGGACTGGGCAGAAGAAATATAAGATAAGCCCGGAGCACCTTACAGTACCAAGAAGAATGTGCTCAAAAAACCAAAAGGACCAGAGTATGTCAAAAGGACACAGGAATCAACTTGAAAGAGCTCTGGGCAGCGCCTGTAGTACAGTGGTTATGGCGCTGATCACATGCACCAAGGGTAGTGGGTTTGAACCCAGGTGGGCCAGGTAAACATCAATGACAACTGCAACAACAACAACAACAACAGCTGGGCATTGTGGGGAGTGCCTGTAGTCCCAGCTACTTAGGAGGCTGAGGCAAAAGAATCGCTTAAGCCCAAGAGCTGGAGGTTGCTGTGAGCTGTGATGTCACGGCACTCTACAGAGGGTGACATAGTAAGACTTTGTCTCAAAAAAAAACCAAAAAACTTGAAAGAGCTCCCCCAATAGCCAAAGCTAAATAATTTGGGCATCAAAATAAGTAACACAGTATAGATTGTAACCCAAAGTATGAGACAATATCCATGAGTCCCTATCAATATAAATAAATGATCACACAAATAAAATAAATGGGGTAAAGAGAAATCTTTCATTTAGAAGAATTTCAAATAATAATCTATATACTCTTGGCTTCTAGAAGGTACAGCTTAATTCCCACTCCCTCATCTTAAAAGGTGATCTAGACTTAGTGATTATCTTCTAAAGAATAACATAGGGAAAGGAAAAAAGGGTAACTTTATAATAGCAAAACCAGACAGACATCACCTTCACCAGGTGATGAAGGTTAACAGCACCAGGGATGTCAGGTGGACATCCAAAGTGCTCTGCCTATGACGGGATGAGAGGAGTACTTCACCTCTACAGCATTCTTCCCTATAGCACCCAAGCTAATCATGAGAACACCACCAAACAAATCGAGATTAGAGCACATTCTATAGGAAACTTGGCTAGTATTCCCCAAAACTGTCCAGGTCATAAAAACAATAAGAAAATGTCACAGACAAGAGAAGACTGGTGAGTTGTGATGACTAAATGCACTATGGGAGCTTGGATGTGTTCCTGGGGTATAAAGAGGATATTAATGAAAAAATTGGCAAAATCCAAACCAAGGATGGAACTTACTAATAGTAATGTAACAATGTCAGTTTCTTATTTTTGACAAACATACCCTACAAATGTAAGATACTACAATGCAGAAAGCCAAGTGAAGGTTTTTATACGGGAACTTTCTGTATTATCTTTGCAAACTTTCTATAATCTAAAATTATTCCAAAATTATAAAATTTATTAAAAACAAAAGAATCACAGGGACTAAAAGCTCAGTAGTTTTTTTTCTAAGATTACAGATAGACTAAGTCCATTATAGTAAAGGTGGACACAGTTTCTAATCTTTAACCTAAGGTTCTTTCTCATTTCCAAAAATAGATTCAAACACACATATAAATGAGTCACTTAAGGATCCTTAAAGGAAGCTAGTCCCACTTACAAGCAACATCTTACTTTATTACCCACATGTTTTCTTTCACAGATCATAGCCAGTGTTCCCAGGTTTGTATTTTAAGGAGTTCACATTTTCCACAAGTAGTTTATTAGATAACCTAACTGTTGAAAATATAAAGCTATCTTGAAAACCAGTTCAGGATATCTAATAAGAAGTCAGGCTGGAAATAGAACATCTTTACTTTTTCAAAATGAGTTTTGAAAATGGCCTCAATATTTATAATTGAGAATATATACACACATGAAATCTGTGTTTGGTGGTTTATTTTGTTTTGGGTTTTTTTTTTTTTTTTTTTTTTTGAGACAGAGTTTCACTTTGTCGCCCTCAGTAGAGTGCCGTGGTGCCATAGCTAGCAGCAACCTTAAACTCTTGGGCTCAAGCGATTCTCTTGCTTTAGCCTCCCAAGTAGCTGGGACTACAGGAGCCTGCCACAACACCTGGCTTTTATTATTATTATCATTATTTAATGTTGGGGATTCACTGAGGGTACAAGAAACCAGGTTACACTGATTACATTTGTTAGGTAAAGTCCCTCTTATAATCGTGTCGTGCCCCCAAAAGGTGTGGCACACACCAAGACCCCACCGTCTCCTTCCTTCCCTCTCTCTGCTCTTCCTTTCCTCCACCACTCCCTCCTTCTTTCTCTCTGCTCTCCCCTTCCCCCACCCCAACCATGTCATTGTCATTAATTGTTCTCATATAAAATTGAGTACATAGGATTCATGCTTCTCCATTCTTGTGATGCTTTACTAAGAATAATGTGTTCCACTTCCATCCAGGTTAATACAAAGGCTATAACGTCTCCAATTTTTTAATGGCTGAATAGTATTCCATGGTGTCCATACAACACAGCTTGTTAATCCATTCCTGGGTTAGTGGGCATTTAGGCTATTTCCACATTTTGTTGATTGTAAATTGAGCTGCAACACACAGTCTAGTGCAAGTGTCCTTACGATGAAAGGATTTTTTTCCTTCTGGGGAGATGCCCAGTAATGGGATTGCAGGATCAAATGGGAGGTCTAGCTTGAGTTCTTTGAGTGTTCTCCATACTTCCTTCCAAAAAGGTTATATTAGTTTGCAGTCCCACCAGCAGTGTAAAAGTGTTCCCTTCTCTCCACATCCACGCCAGCATCTGCAGTTTTGAGATTTTGTGATGTGGGCCATTCTCGCTGGGGTTAAATGGTATCTCAGGGTGGTTTTGATTTGCATTTCTCTAATAATTAGGGATGATGAGCATTTTTTCATATACTTGTTCACCATTCATCTGTCTTCTTGAGAGAAGGTTCTATTCATGTCTCTTGCCCATTGATATATGGGATTATTGGCTTTTTTCATATGGATTAATTTGAGTTCTCTATAGACTCTAGTTATCAAGTTTTTATCTGATTCAAAATTTGCAAATATCCTTTCCCATTGTGTAAGTTATTTGCTTTGGTTGTTGTCTCCTTAGCTGTACAGAAGCTTTTCAGTTTCATTAAGTCCCATTTGTTTATTTTTGTTGTTGCAATTGCCACAGCAGTCTTCTTCATGAAGTCTTTCCCCAGGCCGATATTTTCCAGGGTTTTTCCTATGCTTTCTTTGAGGACTTTTATTGTTTCATGCCTAAATTTAAGTAGTTTATCCATCTTGAATCAGTTTTTATGAGTGGAGAAAGGTGTGGGTCCAGTTTCAATCTTTTACATGTAGATATCCAGTTCTCCCAGCACCATTTATTGAATAGGGAGTCCTTCCCCCAAGGCATGTTCTTGTTTGGTTTAGAAGATTAGGTAGTTGTAAGATGTTAGTTTCATTTTCTGATTTTCTATTCGATTCCAAATATCTATGTCTCTATTTTTGTTCCAGTACCATGCTGTCTTGACCACTATAGCTTTGTAGTACAGCCCAAAATCTGGTATGCTAATGATTCCGGCTTTGTTTTTATTACTAAGAACTGCCTTAGCTATATGGGATTTTTTCTGGTTCCATACAAAATGCAGAATCATTTCTTCCAAGTCTTGAAGGTACGATGTTGGTATTTTAATAGAGATGGCACTGAATCATAGATTGCTTTGGGAAGTATAGACATTTTAACAATGTTGATTCTTTCCACCCATGAGCATGGTATGTTCTTCCATTTGTTAATATCCTTTGCTATTTCCTTTCTTAGAATTTTCATAATTTCCTTTATACAGGTCCTTCACCTCTTTTGTTAAGTATATTCCTAGGTATTTCATTTTCTCTGAAGCTATGGTGAAGGGAGTTGTGTCCTTAAATGGCCTCTCATCTTAACTGTTATTGCTGTATACAAAGACTACCGACTTGTGGACAGTGACTTTATATCCTGAGACATTACTCTATTTTTTGATGACTTCCAGGAGTCTTGTGGTTGAGTCTTTGGGGTTCTCTAATATCATATCGTCAGCAAAGATGGAGAGTTTGACCTCCTCTGCTCCCGTTTGCATGCCCTTTATTTTCTTGTCTTGCCTAATTGTATTGGCTAGAACTTCCAGCACTATGTTTGTTAGTAATGTTGACAGAGGACAACCTTGTCCGGTTCCAGTTCTAAGAGGAAAAGCTTTCAGTAAAATATGAGCTGTGGGAAGATAGCTTCATAGATAGCTTCAATCAGTTTAAGAAATGTGCCACCTATGCCTTACTCTTCAATGTTCTAATTAGAAAAGGATGCTGAATTTTATTGAATACTTTTTCTGCATCTATTGAGAGGATCATATGGTCTTTGTTTTTGCTTCTGTTATATGATGGATAATGTTTATGGACTTGCATATGTTAAACCAGCCTTGCATCCCCAGGATAAAACCTACTTGATCATGGTAGGTATGACTTTTTTGATGATAAGCTGTAATCTATCAGCTAGGACAGGGGTCCTCAAACTACGGCCTGTGGGCCACATGCAGCCCGCCTACGACATTTATCCAGCCCACCAGATATTTTTGCTGCCGCTGCCTATCCTGCTTAGTAGCCAACTCGTCCCCAGGGCCCACAGTCTGGCCCTCCAACGGTCTGAGGGACAGTGAACTGGCCCCCTGTTTAAAAAGATTGAGGACCCCTAAGCTAGGATTTTGTTGAGAATTTTTGCATCTATACTTATTAGTGAAATTGGTCTAAAATTCTCCGTTTTAGTTGGGTTTTTTCCTGGTTTTGGTATCAGGGTGCTATTTGCTTCGTAGAACACGTTGGGAGGGATTCCTTCCTCCGGAATTTTTTGGAATAATTTCTGCAGTACAGGAATAAGCTCTTCCTTGAAGGTTTGATAGAATTCTGGTGTGAGGCCATCCAGACCAGGGCATTTTTTTGTTTGAAGATTTTTTATTGTTTCTTTAATCTCAGAGCTTGAAATTGGTCTGTTCAGGAACTCTATTTCTTCCTGGCTAAGTCTAGGGAGAGGGTGTGATTCCAAATATTGATCCATTTCCTTCACATTGTCAAATTTCTGGGCATAGAGTTTCTGGTAGTATTCAGAGATGATCTCTTATATCTCTGTGGCATCAGTT
>NW_003852584.1:2437586-2460975 GCF_000181295.1 Otolemur garnettii
TTTTTTTTTTTTTTTTTTGATCTTGACAGGATCATCACAATGTGTCTTGGAGAAGCTCGGTTAGAGTTGAGGCCACCTGGGGTCCAATATCCCTCTGAAAGGAGTATGTCAGAATCTTTGGCGATATTTGGGACATTTTCATTTATAATATTCTCTACTATGGCTTCCATTCCCCTGGGGGCACTCTTCTTTCCCTTCTGGGATATCTGTAACTTGTATGTTTGAATGCTTCATAAAGTCCCATAATTCTGTCAGTGAACGTTCTGCTTTCTCTCTCTCTTCTATTCTGCATCTTTAACTATCTGAGTTATCTCAAGAGCTTTGTCCTCTACCTCTGAGATTCTTTCTTCTGCATGGTCTAATCTGTTGTTGATACTTTCTGTTGCATCCTGAAGTTCCCTAATTGACTGCTTCAGTTCCTTCACCTCTGCTATATCCTTTTTATATTCTTCATATTGTTCATCTCTTACTTGATTCTGGTTTTGGATTTCCTTTTGGTTATTTTCAACTTTATCAGCAGTTTCCTTCATTGTTTTCATCATCTGTATTCTAAATTCCCTTTCTGTCATTTCTAACATTTCTTTATAGGTGGAATCCTCTGCAGTAGCTACCTCACAGTCCTTTGTGGGGGTTGCTCTCGACTGGTTTTTCATGTTGCCAGGATTTTTCTGCTGATTCTTCCTCATGAGTGTTTTCTTTTACCTGTTTCCTTGCCTTAATTTTCCTTTCACTTCCTCTTGTTCTTTACGTTACTGTGACTCTGGGTGAGGGTTTCGATGAGTCAGCTGCTGGCGGGATTAGACAGAATAAGCACACGCAACCACTTGCCAGTTCTCCACTGCTTTTGTCCTCCTCATGGGGTCCAGGAGTCTCTCACTGACTCCTTGTGTCACCAAAGGGATGTTTCTGGCAGATCCCACCAGCCAGAGATGCCTGGAGTCTTCTCTCTCCAGTCTCACCATGCCCAGTTGCAAGGAAACTGTTACTTGGCTGCCATCTTGCTCCTCCTCCAACACCTGGCTTTTTTAGAGATGGGGTCTCGCTCTGGCTCAGGCTGGTCTCAATCCGTGACTCAGGCAATCTGCCTGCCTTGGCCTCCAAAGTCTAGGATTATAGGCATGAGCCACCATTGCCCAGCACAACGGTTGTTATAACCCAATCCCAATCCCAAATCCTTCTGTACTATGGAGCCAGGTCTATTTGGGAGGCAGCTCATGATTTTATAGCCTTTTAACTATCCAGTAGATATACCTGTCTTTATCCTCTGCTAGCATTTATTGAGTGTCTACTTAGTATCAGGCACTAGATAAGAAACTTTCTCTGTCCTTTAAAGATGAAGACACTGAGACTCAGGGAGATAAAGAGGCTAGCCTAAGACTGCTCATCTAAGAAGTACAAGAATGGGGAGAAACCACTCAGGGACTCTGGGTGTAGGCTGTTGTTTCACTGCTTACCACGTGCATGACCTTGAGAAAAAAGGGGGATACTTCCACCCTGTGGTATATGGGAGACTTAGCTGGACTGTCTCATCAGGAGCTCAACACTGTTCCTGGCATCACTAAACACAGTAACTGGGAACCCTCAGTGACTTCCCCAGAGCAGAGTCTTTTTTGTTATATACAATCTAGCCAACCAGGATATTTTCTCCTTTTGGGGACATAATCAGAAACTATTTGGAGGAAAGTTATCCATGACACTTCTAGATTTTGTGGAGACATTCATTTCCATAATTTCCCCATTTTCGGCTTGCATTTCTACAGTATTTCAAGGGTATTTTTTATAGATATAGATAGATATCTGGGCAAGACCAAATTAGCGTCAAATCCTGACATCATCAGGAATGACTCATGGCATACATTTACAAAAACATTCTCAAGGGAAGAAGAATCAAAAAACACAAAATCATTAGAAACCCTTACTCAAATACAGAGCTGTCATTTTGATCCCCCCAAATCAGAATCTCAGTGATGGAGCGGATGGTCTCTACTAGTAGGTTCCGGTTCTGTTCCGTGACTGTGGTGTTTTTGGTCAAAACATGGTACAGATACCTGAAAGAAAGTAGAGAAAAACAAATTAAAAATTACAAATTGAAATGAAATTCAAGCTCAGTGATCACCGGCAACATTTTGGGAACAACAGGGCAGTACATTTTCAGAATCAGCATAATTTCACATTCAGATTAGACATAATTTACCACCCAAGAAAAGTGGCAGACAATGTTTTAGAGCACTAAACAACTAGAGATATATCAACTCATACTGAGACAAAAGAATCATCAAACCCTATTCTCAAATTTCAGAGTACAAGAGAATCACCTGAAGAGCTGGATAAAGCTGGGGTTATTGGAGCCCACCCGGACATTCAGACTCAGCTGGACATAGGAAAGAGCAGGCATTAGCCTGTTGTACACGCTCCCCAGAGATTCAATGCCAGTAGAACAAGTGGAGGGCCCAGGGCCAAATGCCTAAGACAGGACCCACTGCTGAGATTTGGATATGGAGTCACAGCTTAGAGAGGGTAGGTCCCAAAGCCAGTGGCTAGGACAAAAATCATATCAAGAGTCCCCTTGGAGGCCGAGCATGGTGGCTCATGCCTGTAATTCCAGCACTTGGGAGGCCAAAGAGGGTGGACTGTCCTGAGCTCAAGGGTTCAAGACCAGCCTGAGCCAGAGCAAGACCTTATCTCAAAAAAATAGCCAGGTGTTGTGGCGGGCGCCTGTAGTACCAGCAACTTGGGAGGCTGAGGCAAGAGGATCACTTAAGCCCAAGAGTTTGAGGTTGCTGCGAGCTTGAGACTCTTGTCTTTTAATAAAAAAAAAAAAAGAGTCCCCTTGGAGTGCCCATAATTCCCCCTTGAAGTGCTGTATGCCCATCAGAACTTATGGCGCAAATGAAGTAGGTTGTTTGCAGCCCAGGAGCAACCATCTTATTTGCTGAGAATAGATTGTTAAATTCAGAGTTAAAGGAGCTAGAGAGGCTAGAATGCCATCTTCACCCATCCAAAGGCCTGGAAGCCAACCGTTGGGGCAAAGACAGGAAGACATAGTCAAGTCCTCAAGACCTCTGCTGGCAGTGGAGGAAACCAAAACAATCACCAAGGCCAGTCCTGAGTAGGGCAGGACTAGCAGCCTGGCTGGGTGCCCTGAGAGTGCCATCTGACACAGCTTTTACGATGATTCCTCCAGGGCCTATAGATCCAGGTAACTTCTCCTGCCAAGAAAGCCTCAGGCTTGGAAAGGAAAAGAAGACACTCAGAGGAAGTGACTCAGGAAAAGTCACCTTCAGGTTCTGTTTATGGCCATCTTCAGTTTTTTTGCAGAGAGGAGTGCTGGTGAGAACAAGCATAGAAAGATTAGATAGGATCATTCCAACTACGATCTCTATAAATGGGCAAGCTATAAAGAGGTAGAACTTTGCAGATGGAACAATAAATAAGGAGCAATCTGCTGCTTAAGGCTGGGGTTTATATAACACTGTTGCTGTATGGTATATTTTCAAGGCAATATAATCAAGCACTTAATTTAATTCATCATGGCATGAACTAAATGGCATGCAGTTTTTAACACATAGTAATAGAATATCCCTCCAAAAACATAAATCCTCCACCATTTGTGGCCAAATGTATGGACACAGCTGCATGCAGGAGCATGAGGACAGTTGCCCTCTGTGATAAGGTAACCCTCTATAGCATCTGAATCATGCTGGAATGAACTGTGTGGACCCCGGTGCATCTTCCCCAAGAGACCTAAAGGTAGCGTTTTTCAAATTGAAATTCACAGGCCTCCTACACCAGAATCACCTGTTTAAGTTGCTCCTTATCCCAGATCCACTGGCTTTTAGTTGCAGGGCCCAATCCCTGAAGTTTGACAGCCACTTCACCATGCCAGCTGTGGCTATCAGTGACATTGTCCATGCAGTGCATAGGAGGCCAAACACCCTGCCAAGGATAAGGTATTGTCGGCAGTGTGAGGGAGGGGCAGATGATCCTTCACTCTGGAATTTTCTTCTGTGTCGAGGATGACATCCATTAGCATCACACACCTGGCCCAATGGAAGTCAGTGGCCTGGGTGAGTGGCTCTGCTCTGATGACCCTCAACGATGACACGAGAGTTTAAAATCTTTAGGACCAGGTGTGACTTCAATTGACTGGGCTTTCTGCCTAGAATGCCCTTGCTGCCCTCATCAACTAGCAAACTCTTATCCACATTTCAAAACCCAGCTCAAGCACTTCTTAGTAAAGTCTTCCTTAGAGAAGGCTTCCCTTCCCTCACTCCCCACCTCAGGACTACAAAGACCACCCCGATCTCCTATGATCTGCCTCCCTTACTAAATCTGAGTTCTTCAAGGTCATCATCAGCAACTTATTGCTTTTGGCGACCCCAATATACTCCAAATGTCTGGTACACAGCAGGTGCTCAACACATGCTGGATTAAGTAGGGGATGGTCCTCATGAACACAGATGCTCTGATCAGCCAAGGGTCCAAGTGCCGCACACAGCTGTGGTGAAGAGTTCCAGCTCTGGCCTCTGGCCAATCTGGGCTTGATCCCTGGCCCTGCCTCTTCTACACTGTGGCCCTGGACAAGGCACTTCACTTCTGTGTAGCTCAGATTCTACAAAATGGTGGTAATAGTCAGGGCCTCCTCACTGAGTTGTTCCAGGGAGTCAATGTGATAACACAGAGAGGGCCAAGCATGGTGCCTGCACACGGGGAGCACTCAACAGCAGCCTGGTCAGCTGCTATTACTATATGTGGTCATTACAATGCAGACCAGTATAACCTCTTACTACATTATACGAGAATATACCAGGAATGTAGGAAGGAGAGATTAGGCTGAATCCAAACAGGGGAAGAGGACCTCGGGGGGAGCTGTGATGGGAAGGTACAGAGAGGCCAAAGAAGTAAGTAGAAAGTCTGGGTTATTTGCTGAGAGGCACTAGAGAACATGGGTTCATTACGGACACAGGTGTTGAGTGACAGATCCTCAGCACTTCTCTATCGCTTATTAGTTCGGTGATCTCAAGACGTTACTTTATCTATGAGCACACGTTATCTCACCTGCAAAATGGGAGCAACAATAGTACCTAAATACTTTAGTACTCACCTATTATGGCAGTGGTTCTCAACCTTCCTAATGCCACGACCCTTTAATACAGTTCCTCATGTCGTGGGCACCCCAACCATAAAATTATTTTCATTGCCACTTCATAACTATAATTTTGCTACTGTTATGAATCGTAAATATCTGATATGCAGGATGTATTTTGGCAACCCCTGTGAAAGGGTTGTTTGACCCCCAAAAGGGGTCACGACCCACAGGTTGAGAACTGCTGTACTATGGTATTGTTAGGAAGGGTAAGAGACAGAAAATTAAACTGGCAGTTTCTATGTATGATATAAATTCTAGATACTATTGCTTTCATTAAATCTCTGAAAAAAATCCTAGTAACTACTACAAGGCTCTTACAGCAACAGTAATGAAAGGGCAAGGTAGTAATAACTGAAAAGAAGATTCTAGGAGCTTCCATGCCCCTGGCTACATGGGAGAGCCGCACATGACATTTAGATTCACAGTAACCTGGGCATGTACACATTGTTACCACTGCACAGGACAAGACAGCAACACTGAGGGTTGGGGGACATTCAGTAGCTCACCCATAGCCCTGGGGACGGCAGACATGATCTGAATATTCCATTTGTTCCACAGCCTATCTAACGCTTGGCGTTCTTTGCTTTTTTCAAAGGAGCCAGTCTGCTAAGTGTATGGTGACAGTGCAGTGGGGGTTTAACTACGTGATGACTCATGGAGTTGGGTGCCTTTTCATATATGCTTATGGACCATTTGAAAATCTTCTTTTGTGAGGTGCCTGTGCAAGTCTTTTGCCCATTTTTTATTAGGCTAAGTGGCTTTTTATGTATCCGATGGAGTTCTTTACACATTCTAAACATAAGTCCTTTATTGGATATACACTTTGCAAAAATTTTCTCCAACTATGGCTTGCCTTTTCACTCTATTTATACTGGTCTTTTGAAAAGCAGAAGTTCTTAACATTAATGTAGTCTAATTTGTGAATCTTTACTTAGGATAGTTTTTTTTAATCAAGCTTAAATTCTTACCTACCCAAGGTCACGAAGCAATGCTGTATGAACTAAAGTAAAATCCTAATCATTCTCTCTAACTAGAGAAACCAGCCATGTCAGGATCAGAGGTCAGACCTACCTCGTTACATCCCCTCCCCTGCGACAACCATAGGTTTTTTTTCCTCATGAACTAAAAAGGACCTAATTTCATGATCTATACCTTCCTATTTGTGGTTTCAGCACCACATCTAAGCAGCATTCTTTACTAATGAGACCAGCAACCAGCGAGTAAAAACTAGTCTATGGAGCACACTTAGTGAGGGCTTTTGTGTCCTTGCTTCACCTTTTGACATCAGAGGGACTTCAATTTTCTGAACTTGGATCCCATAATGGAGCATAAAGCTTACTTGAACAGACGCACATTTCTCCTTTGATATTATTCATGACTCTTCCTATAGATTGTTAAATACATACATTTGGCCACCACACTCAGCATAAATTACTGTTCCCATTGTCCCTCCCTTGAAGCACATTTTACTGGTTTCAGGCACAGTGGAAGGGGTATTGCTTCCAAGCCAGTTAACAGCTATTTTCCTCTACCAAAGTTATTGTTTTTACACTTTCCATTTTAACTTAGAGTACATGTGGAGCTAATTTTTGTGCATGGTGTGAGGTATTGGCAAAAATTTTTTTCTACATGAAGATCTCGTTGACTAGCACCATTTACCAAAAAGGCCTTCATTTCTCTACCGTACTCCAGGTCCTGTTTGTCATTAATTAGGTGAATATATATGTTGGTCTCTTTAATAATGCTCTAGTTTCATTAATCTACTTATCTATCCTTGTGCCAATACCATGCTATCTGACTACCGCAGCTTTATATTAATATCTTGCCACGTGGTAAGAAGTCCTCCATCTTCTTGCCTTCTGTTTTCTCACTATTATACTGATTATGCTTGGCCCTTTTAATTTCCATATACGTTTAGAAATCACTTTGTCAATTCCCACAAAAATACCTAAGATTTCCTTTGAAGTTGCCCTAAATCTATAGCTAAATTTGGAAAGAACTGTATCCACTTTTACAATAGAGAAACATTATACTATTTATATCATTTCTTTCCAAGTTTACTGAATAGGGGTCTTGCACATTTTTTGTTGCTCCTAGGCATTATTTTTTAATGCTATCATAAATAGTATTATTTGCAGTATTCACCTTCTAAATATCTGTTGCTGACATCCAGAAATACCCACAACATTTCAAGCACTTGCTGGTCTTTCTGTCCCACAATGCCTTAGTAGACTGTTTTAGGTAATGTTTTAGAAAGATATTCTCAATATACATTTATTTTAATGTAATAGGGAAAAAAACTGACCCTTTAATATTTTAATGCTGCATCTAATTCCAAAGTTTTAGAAGATTAATTCAACCACTTAAGAGATATAAACATTTTAATAATTTGATAAATTTAACATTTATTTTAGATAGGTTGGAAATGTTGACAAAGGGCAACACCTGTGGCTCAGTGAGTAGTGGGTTGGCCCCATATACCAAGGGTGGCAGGATCGAACCTGGCCCTGGCCAAACTGCAACAAAAAAATAGCCAGGATGGGCAGCACTTGTGGCTCAAAGGAGTAAGGCACTGGCCCCATATGCCAGAGGTGGCGGGTTCAAACCCAGCCCCGGCCAAAAACTGCAAAAAAAAAAAAAAAAAATAGCCGGGCATTGTGGCAGGCACCTGTAGTCCTAGCTACTCGAGGAGCTGAGGCAAAAGAATTGCTTAAGCCCAAGAGCTGGAGGTTGCTGTGAGCTGTGATGCCTCAGCACTCTATTGAGGGTGACAAACTGAGACTACGTCTCTAAAATAAATAAATAAATGAATAAAAAAAAGAGGAAACTTTGACAAAAACAAAAAAACAGAAATGCAAGTATTGACCATGCTAGGTATTTCCTTGGGCCTTTTTCTTTGCTGTGGATATTACACAGTGAAGCTCAAGCTGCTTATCTATTTGTATGGCCATCTTTTTTCCCACCTTAATTAAAATAAAAGCATTTTTGTTATTGACAACTTGTTTGCAAATATCTCTAATGACTACAAAGTATGTCACTGAAGCTACTCTTCTGCTACATAGTATGTCACAGCAACTACTCTTTTGAAGGGCAGGAAGATTCCTAATTGTTCGGCTGATAACGATGTTGCAGATAACTATCTCTATGTGCAAAGTTGGTCCTTATCTCAGAAAAGTTTCCCAGGACAGAATGATTACCAGGGACATTTATCTACAGCAAATTAATATTTTTCTCATATAATGAAAAGGACTGTTAACTATGATAACATTTCCTCTCAAACTCCATGTGTTTCCATTTTAATCGTCATAAAGACTGTTGGAGCTTACTAATGCCAGGCTCTGTTTTACACGCTTCAACTGTATTCATTTACTTACCCCTGCACAACAACCCTACAGGGCTGACGCTCTGGTGAGCTGAGACACCTGTCCAGGGCCCCTTGCAGTGTAGGTGGGGCCAGGATTACAGAACTACACAGTCCAACTCCAGACCTCATGAATATATTCATTCAATATTATACAAAGGCAACAATGAAGTAAAAAACACTTTTACTGGCCAAGCGTTTACATTAAGTCATGAATACCACACACACAAAAGAAAACCAAATAAACAACAAACCAAAAAGGTATGAAAATACATTTCTGATCTTAAGGAAAGTCTTTACAACTGACCCTTACTCTATTTCTTTGGAAAAGTGCCAGCATTATGACAGCCCTAAAAGAAGCTCTGCAGATGTGGAGTCTCAGTATCAGACCCTTGCACATTAGCTAACTCCACACTGACAGACAAGCTTGCATTTCAAACGCCTGGAGACCGAAAAACTCCAACCAACACAACAGAAGTTCATCACCAAGGATGATGGTTACAAATCCTGCCTCAAGGGACCCTGATTTCTCAAGAGAGTCACTAATTTCACAAGTTAAACCACTATTGTTAATAAAGCCCCACACCCTTCAGAAGTCATACTGTCCAAGTTCATCTTTAGTGAGAGCATTTTCTGAAGACAGCTTCAAGTTTTATGCCTTGTGCCATAATATGCCTCATAAGATGCTCCTATTTGAAGATCCTGAAAATCATCCTCAGGCTGGAGCTTGAGAAAGGATAAGTAGGGAGGTAGGAGGCTTGGATGGTTAATAATTTACCCTTAGTGCACACACACACCTCCAAATAGCCAGGTGCCAGGTGTAGAAAGGAAGTGAGAGCCACACAGCCTGTGTCTGTTTGGCTTTTTCAGCACCCAGACATTCTCCAATATATCCCACTCTGTGTCTTGAAAACCACCATTTGGTCAGTGTCCAGCCTTCTGGCCAGCAGGACAAGAAGAAGCTACACATGGAGATGGGGGATCACAGGCAGCACTTCTTCTGGTGAATCATGCCCCAGAGAAGTCAAACTGGACCAGCAAGTGCGACTGGGCCTGGGTTACACAATGAGAGTGTAGGCAGAGCTTTCAACCCTAGAGAAAGTCACAGCTCCCGCATAGGCACCAAACTGGTAAGAGCTAGCAGTTGTTAAGATAAGGCTAGCTGGAACTTGCCTGTTTCATGTATCCTGTGATAAATATTTGTTGATTGTTTATTATCTGCCAGGCCCTGTGCTAGCATCTAACTAGACCCAGCTGAACAAGTCACACAGGACTTCATGGAGCTTCTGTTCAAATTCACAAAGAAAAAAAGATAGATAACAGAGTAAGATAATTTCTGATGGCAAAAGGACATTCAAGGAGTCCTGCAAGCTTCCTGGGGATCTGATTCAAGGCTGAGATGAAGCTTAAAGAACCTATAGGATCTAACAGCTGGTCCACTTCTTGGCCAAGAGAACACAGTATATAATAATGTGATAACTGAGGGGGAAAATGAGAACAAGTACAAGAGAAGTTAGAAAAAAGTCTAAAAAGAAGTCACCAGAGCAAGCAATTTTTAGGGAATTGGCATTTGTGTGGGGAGGAAGAGGAGGGAGGCTCAGGTGAGTGTGTGAGGTGTGTGGTGTGTGCCAGGGAGCAGCAGCATCTTGGATTGCAGGAGGCCAGTTCCCACAACTCACCAGAAGAGGGCAGCGGCCCCTGAAGCAGATACCCACCTATGGTCTGGCCCTCTTCCAATCCATTCTGCAAACTTCAGTGACCACAGCATTCTCTGGTTAAAAACTTTCAATGGCTCCCCACTGTTTGTATTCTAATGTGCAAATTCTTAACTCAATTTACAAGGCCCAGAGGGACTTGCCCTCTGGTGACCTCTTCTACTGCATGGCACTGCACTTGGGTCCTACAACTCCCCCTCACCCCATGTATACTCCCTTATTGAACCACCTGAGTTCTGCCAATGTGCACTGATCTCCCTGCACACACACACACACACACACACACACACACACACACTGGCTTTCTCCAGTGCCATTTCTCTGCCTGAAACATCCTTCTTTCCTTTGACCCCCTACTACCTGGTAACAATGACTCATCCAGGGCTCCATTTAAACAGCTATCTGCCAACCAAGAATGTTCCTTGATCCCGCATACTCCAAGTGGATGAGTGGGAACAGAGTCTGAAACACTTTGAAATCCCAAAAGACACAATGAGTATCTAGGACCCATTATGTGTCATTTAGCGAATGTGATATTTGAAAATCAATATGGCAATATTGTACCCCCAGCTCTGAAACTGTCAGTACCATCTTAGCCAAAAGTTGAATATACCAAGAGTAGGTGAGCAGCTACCTGCTGGGCATACATTCTCCACCTTCTCCCATAGAGAACCACCCTTTTCTCTCAACCTCTGTCCACTAGCATGGTGGAGTTCATCCCAACCTGGCTAGAGACTTGGCCAACCCGAGTACTGTGTATACCTGGCCACAGTGACAGCTCAGGAATAGCATGAGATCTCCAGTTGGTGCAAACCACTCAATTCTAGACTTCTGCTGGCAATACTAAGAAAGGAAGCTCTCTTTTCCCCAGAGATTTACTAAACAAGCCTGGAGCCTGCCTGAGAATGACACCAATGCAGAAGGAGGCAGAGCTGAGAGATGGAAAGAGGCAGATTCCTGACAGCTTTGTCTAAATATCTGTATTCAGTCACGGTTTAGCCAGGACAGACTACTCAGTGACAGAAGCTATCCAATTCCATTTGGGACTTAAGACAATTCCTGCTGGGTTTCTGTCATTTGCAACTAAGAATCTTGGCCATCACATAAAGATGACCAGAATGAAGGCAACAGCACAACACACAACAACCAAGTTCTACAAGCAGTAAACATGCAGTCCCTGGTAAAAATAATATTTCAGTAGCAATCACGCGACTCCATCAGCAAAGCTTTTCTACTTAGTGGTGACCATCTGTCAGTCAATACACAACCTTGCCAATACACCCATGATGTAGAGGAAATAACCTTTTCACTACTTAAATTTGCCTCAACTAAATCACTAATTAAGTAGACAAAGACCACAAGGACACAGTTTTCCATTATTTAACAAAAGCAAAACCATAAAAGGAAAATTTCTCTCCAGTTTGCAAGCCAGGAGCGTTAAGAAGAATAATGTGTTTTAAAAAGGGTTTCTAGTTCTTATTGTACTATCGTCTCAATCATTCTATAAATCTCAAACTGTTCTAAAAAAATAAAGTCCATTAAAAGAGGAAGGTTCCCAGATACAAATTATCAATTCTAAATTTGCCTACATATCTTAACCTCTCCTCTCCTACTGCTTTAGGTCAGAGTAAGACTGTATTAAGAACTCTCACTTGTCACTGGTAGGGTGACCATTCTATACTAGTTTGTACAATACTTTCTCATTTTTAGTCCTGAAAGTTCCATGTCCTAGGAAACTCCTCAGTCCCAGGCAAACCAGGATGGTGGGCCACCTTAAATGTCAGATAAATCCCAACTCTTTCTCCTACAACTACCAGACCCTACCTCAACATGCCATAAGCCCCAGGGTCCTGATTATGGTGTTCTCCCTCCACACCCCACTATCTCAGACAGTGACTCCCACCTATCCAAGAAGGGTTCCTTACAGAGCCCTGAGCCTACGGTGTTCCCAGCACTGTCATACGGCACAGCCACTGGCTCTATGGCTGTCTCCCCCACCGGCCTACAAACTCTCAGGGAATGAGCTGTTCTGTACTCAAGACTCAATATGTTTACTACACAGTCAAAATAAGAGCAGCACAAGCACTGGGGTGGGCACTGGCTTTTATGACACTCTTTTCCACTTTACCTGCAACTCTTCTAAGCCTCCCACTAATGTATGAATCTCGGGTTCTTCTGGCTGTAATATGGATTAAACTGATCCGTTTCATCCAGGACAGGCAGCTCAGGTTTCCAAAGTACCCAACAGACACATGATGAACCTCAGCAGTTTCCCAGGATACTACAAAGGAATCTGAGGACCTTTACTATCCCCCAGCTGGCCAGCTGGAAAAGATGCCCTATTGATAATTAGAACTCAGCCGAGTCAAAAGTGTCCCCAAACTCACCTATCAGGAAGTTTTATTCGGGAAGACAGTGTAAGAAGTGCAAGTCCTACAGACATTCCTTAGCTGTTATTACCTTGCGGCAAATGACTTAAGCACCTTGAGCCTTAGTTTCTACTTCTGTAAAATGGAAGCATAATAGTTCCTACAACTCATAGATCTTTGAGGACTAACAGAAATAATACACAGAAAGTCCTTAGCAAGTACTTCAAACAGAATAAAGCAGTCAATAACTATTACAGTAATTTTAAAAGACCAGAGTCGGGCAGAGTTAGGTAAGAGCCTGTAGGTACCTGGGTATTGGCAGGAGGCCCAGCCTTCTTTGGATAACCATCCTCCCCTTCTCAGCCACATCTGCCCACTCAATAAATTCCTGAAATCTTTTAGTCTCTCCCTTTCCCGGCCAGCTGCCCCTCCCATTTAAGATTCCTGCCTCCCTATCCACCCCCATTCTTGTCCAAGCCTCTTTCCTCCTCTTGTCTTCTCTCACCACCTTCCCCCAAACAGTCCCCTCACCACATAATGAACCCTCCAGCCCCTCAATCTTGGTGACTCGCAAAATATTTATTAAATGCCACTCCATGCTAGAAAGGACACAGCTGAGAATCACAGCACACAATTCACCCTGAGGTCAAACAAGAAGCCCCCCCATCTGATTAACCAATCTTTCCTTCCATTTTCCCTGCCACACCCCCACCCATTCTTTTTCTTTCTCATTAGTAATCTCAGAAGCTATTTCTTAACACTAAAGGTCTGCCTACTTCCCCCTTCTGAAAACTCATCCAACATTTTCCTCCCTAAAATCATTTCCTCCTCAAAGGTCCCAATTTTTCACACACCCCCCACCTGCCTCCAAATCCTGGGTCTCAGCCTGTATGCTCTGCACCTCTCCCCAAATCATTCATTCATTTTTCATTCTTTAAGAATCCATTGAGCTCCTACTGTGTGCCAGGTGCAGAGGTAGATGCTGAGAATACAGCTGTGAACAAACCAAGCAGTCTCTATCCCCCTGAAACTACCAGTGGGGTACTGAATGAAATCGAGAGAAAGATATGGCAGAAAGAAATTGGGATAAGAGGCCAGTTTAGCTATGGTGGTCTAGGAAGGCCCTGCCAGAACTGATAAACACAGCATGACATTACTGAATTGTTGTACAATGTGCATTATCCCCACCTGCAGATGGAAAGATGGAGGCTCACAGAGGTGAAGTAATCTGTCCAAGGCCACACAACCACTAAGTGGTGGATTAAGAATGTGAAGGCAGGTCTGCCTGCAGAGCTAGTCTCAACCTCTGGGCACTCCTGCTTCCCAGGGCCCTGTTTGCCACTTGACCTCCCACAGGTTCTATTTCTGATTATTCCTTGCTTAGTCTCCCCCCAAGAATATACTTTGTCCTTTTAATTATTGCTCTTTATTGAGGACTAAAACATGTTCTGAGCTTTTATGTTCATCCTCTTATCCAATCAACCCTCAAAACAATTACAGGAAGCAGGTGCTGTCATTCTACCCATTTTACAAGTGAGGAAATTGAGGCCTAAATTTACACACTTATATTCAAACTTAGATCTGCCCAACTCCGGGATTCAGGCCTTTGACTCTTAAACTGTCCAGTCTAAGAAGTACCACCCAAGGAGGCGTGGTGGCCACTGTCTGTCACCGGCAAAAACAAAGTCCTCGTCCATAAACTGAAATCGTATCCCCTTACTTTATAGGCAGAGATACTGAGACTCTGAGAAACTAAGCGACTTGTCCAAGGTCACACAGCCAGGAGCGACGGGGTCAGGGTTCGAACTCAGGCGCTCTGACTCCAGAGTCCTCGCTCTTAACATCATTCAACCTTCCCCGGGCCCCCCTCTCCGTCCACTACCTTCGCTCACACACCTCCCAGCCCGGATCTATTAACCCCCTATCCCCATGCCCAGCCCCGCGGCCTCCCCTCTCCACCCCTCATACACTCACTTGAGGTGGTCCAACGAGTGGATGTTGCGGGAGGACTTGCCATGGCCCCCGCCCACCCAGCTCCGCGAGCGGCCAAACATGTCGGCGGTCCCGGTTCGTCGCTCGCCTCACCGTCTCATGCCTGACTAGCCCAGCGGCCCAGCGCCGGCGGCAGCAGCACAAGCGGAGGAGGCAGCGGAGGAGGCGGTGGAGGGACAGCCAACCACCTTCCTCCCCGGCCCACAGCCCCGCACTGACATTCCCCCGGAACCGGCCGTTCGACCACCGCGCTTTACGGCCACCGTCTCTAGGAATGCTGGGAAATGCAGTTCACGCGCGAAGCCCCTGGCGACGGGACTCTGCGAACGGACTACAAGATCCGGCACACATCACGAAACCGCGGGCCTGCGGCCTTTGAGAAGAGGAGGGGCAAGAGGTGCGGAGGACCACAGAATCGTCCGGTTGGGCGGGACTGGAAAACCTGTGAGCTGAGACCTGGAGAAGAAATTGGTGAGGATAAGTGGAGGTTAGTCTCCACGATGTTGATAATTCGTTAATTAGCTTTATAAGATTAGAATACGTACTGCATAGCTTATACTGTGTACCACTGTCCTAAGTGCTTTACGTATGTTAAGGCATTTAATTCTCACAACAACCTTACTATTGATAGGTACAATTATTATTCCCATTTGGAAACTTGAGTCACAGAGAGGTTGACTTACTCAAGGTCATGCAGTTGATAGGTGGCTCATACCCACCCAAGGCTCCTACTCTTGCACCCTTATTTTTATACCTTCCCAGTAAAGCAGAACTGCAACAATTCTGTAACTGCCTTGTCTTCGCAGCTTTTTCCTTTTTCCACGGAGACTGTGTACGTGTGTGTGCGTATGTGTGTTGGAAAAGCCTACAAGCAACAATGTACTAAACTGAACATCTTGTACTTTCAGAGGATTTGTCTGGTTTTCAGCCAAAATCCATGCCATTTCCCAAACTACCACACTAAAAAGAAAAAGGAAAGACCAAACTTTCTACATGAGCCAAAATATATATAAATTTCTCTCCTGGATTAGAAGCTCAGTGAGGGCAGATTTCAGATCTAGTGTGACCCATTAACTCTTTTCACGAAAAAATTAGGTCAGGGTCAATTCCTCCTCCATGGCTAGCACAAGGTTTGGCACATAGTTGGTGTTCAACAATTATTGGCAGAGTGAATAAATGAGTGAAGGTTTATTTCACCTTAAGCTCAGAAATGGAGACTTGTGGAAGGTTAATGGTTTGCCCTGTAATTCATACAGAGGGGCTAAGAGAAAGTCATGGAGAGTAAAGGACAAGTTCCGGACCCTCAAAGCATCCACTGCCCCTCCATTTTTCTGGGTTTGGTTTCCTCATCTGTAAAAGGGGGTAACATACTACAATACATCTTCTGCCTCCAATTACATAATGCATACATATTACCCAGTTGGAGTGTGACCTGAGATTTAAAGTTTCGTTGAACTGCTTTGGAAGGCGCTTTGGGCAGGGTTAGTTTGGGAAAGGGTGTAAAACAGGTGCCCAAGAGCAGGGCAATCAGCAGGCAGGAGAGACCTACTTTTCCGTGCTCTTCGTGGTTGTTTGAATGTTTAGCCACATGCATTATTATTGTGTTTAAACATGATTTACAAAGAAAAACAAACGAAAAGCAACCTCATGGCTTGAAGGTCTGAACTACCTGGAAATCTCTTTATTCAGGTGTTTGCAAAACTCTGTGATGCGGATCCCCCAAGGGGCAGACCTTTCAGCTGCCAGCATATGGAGAAGCAAAGGATATGAGCTCCATCATGAAAACTGGCGCTTTGGGTATTATCCAAGATTTTCAGTGGAACTGTTCTCCGACGATCCCCACCCGCCTCCTTTCAGAAAGGAAACTGAGTCCCAAAGAGGAGTGGCTCCTTCCCAGTTCTGCAAGGTGCAGAAAAAGCCCGTAGTTTCTTTTGACTTTTATAATCTTAGGATAAGTTGAGGTTTGAATTTGTTCAGTCCCTTTTCTCTCCCCCTACTCCCTGGACCCTACTCCTTGGTAGAGTGAATCGGATTTGAGATTCTAGCGCAAATCCGGAACCCGCAAAGCAAGTCAGAAGCTGGCGCCACGAGGGGCGGAGCGAAGCGGTGCCCGCCCCCGGGTATGCTCAGGCCAATGAACGCGGGCGTTAAGCTGGCCAATGAGCGCGGTCAGGGGGCAGCGGGCCAATGAGTGCAAGGCCGCTCCGGAGGCGGTGCTCTGAACCGGACCCCAGAGCTACGCGGCGGCTGCGGCTGCAGCCATGGGCGCTGGGCCTGCGGGGGCGCGCAGGATGCGCGAGGAACTGCAGGGCTGGACGGGAAAGACCGCTGCTGGGACTGGCTCTCGACGCTGAACCGCGGTGGGGTCCCCGCCGGCGCTGCGAGAGCCTGTGAGCGTGAGCAGGGCAGCCGCCGGCCACTCCAGGAGGGACTGCCTGGCCACCGGGTGGTGGAGGGGACCTTGTGGGCACATCCGCCGGTGAGCTGACTCCGCCCGGCACGTTTGGGAGGTCAGGGCACATCCGCAGGGGGGCACCTGGGGCCCAGCGCCGCTTCTGTCGACCCCTGGGGCGCCCCTGGATGGCTGAGCGGTCCCCTCGCCGGCCGCCCAGGCGCCGCAGCGGCTGAGCTCCCTGGGATCGCCGGGCCGCCGCCGCCCTCCCCATCCCCTGCATGCCCGGTGCCCGGGTCGCGGCCCACCTGGACGCCCTGGGCCCCCTGGTCCCCTACGTGCCGCCACCGCTGTTGCCCTCTATGTTCTACGTGGGCCTGTTTTTCGTCAATGTGCTGATCCTGTACTACGCCTTCCTCATGGAGTACATCGTCCTCAACGTGGGCCTTGTCTTTCTGCCGGAGGACATGGACCAGGCACTCGTGGACCTCGGCGTGCTCTCCGACCCCGGCTCAGGCCTTTACGATGCTGACTCGGAGCTCGACGTCTTCGATGCGTACTTGGAATAGGGTCTTAACTGCCAGTTCTCCCTTCCCGTCTACGAGCCGCAACCCTCGGGGCTGAACCAACTGCCCAGATCATGCCGCCACTGCTGGTTCGGGGCACCGTCTGGATGGGGATGGGACCCCAGGACGAGGCTCTTCCCCGCCTCCGAGGCCTGTAAGTGCCCACTCTACACAGGACGAGGGTGGCTTGGGAAGGGAAAGGGAGGCTCCCCCAGGCTGGACACACACCCCTCTCCTAGGCTTGGGACTTCTCCGTGCACCTCCTCCAGGTCTAACTGGATGTCAGGAAAGGCACCGACCCCTCTTAAACCCTTAGTGGGAGCTGGAAAGCTTCACTCAGCCAAGGAGACAACAGCTGAAGTGGGAGAGGACCCAGAGCCTAAGTTATGCTTAGGGTAGTCATGGGACTTACCCTCACACGTTATGGAAAAAGCCTTGGCACCTAATTCCATTTGAAGTAGAGGCATCAGCTCCTCCCCCCATCCTCATCTTTTTGATGGTGACGTTGGAATTTTGGGGATCCTCACTGGTCCTGGGTGTATAAAGACGTGGAGGTCTCGGAAGAAGTTGGGAGACAGGGTGGGGATTGAGTGCAGGGGCCCCAGGCCAAGGCTGTGGGAGAAGACACCTTTAGCAAAGAACCTTGTACTTCCTTTTGGCCTTGGGCTTGCTGCTGTTTTGGAGTCAGATTTCAGGGTGCCCCAGCTCACCAGTTCTGCAGCTCAGATCTGGCAGTTTTGCAGGCTGCCTTCATGGAACAGACAAGCGGGGAGTGGGGAGGGGGGTATTTGGTGCTGGAGTTGGCTTTGTCTGCAGTGTTTGCAAGACCTTAAAAGGCTTTTGGATCAGAAGGAGAAGGGACCACAGGAGCACTGTACTGAGGTATTAAAGTCCTGTCTCTGGGCTGTGACCAGGGAGCTTGCATCCACCACGTTTTGAGTGTTTGAGGTAGAGAAATGAAGGAGTAAGACTTGGTCAAAGTCACCTAGCAAGGAAGAGAGGCAGCTAGACTAGAGGAGAGAGAACATGCGTGTCAGGGAAGCTGTCAGCAGCTGTCAGACTGGCGGGTTTAAAGGGCAGTCAGGGACTCCTTGGCTCACCCTCCCCCCCACCCCAAGCTAGATGGTGTTGGAGGTGTTGGAGTATCACCTGGATGGGGCCTGCATGACAATGAAGGAGGGATATGAAGAAGTGGGTAGGCCTCCTTTTGGAAAATGAACACTGATCCCATTTACCCCAAACAAGCTGAATTTGCCCCACTTTTGTGTTGTCTGTCCTTGCCAAGATGACCATCGTCAGAGGGTGTCATAGATCAGGATAGTGTCAGAGAATAATACAGACTGGATGGCTTAAACAGAAAACCTGTACTTCTTGTAGTTCTTATAATCTCATTCACAAGGACAGTTCCCCCTGCCATAGGTGGAGTCCTCCCAGAGGTGGCACCTCCTAATACCATCATATTGGGATTAGGGTTCCAACATAGGAATTTTGAGGGGAAACAGTCTGTTGCAGAGGATAATGCAAGGTGGGCATGACTTGCTGGCAGCAGAGCTAGGGGTACAAGGTTTCCCTAAAGGGTCAACAATGAGATTTTTTTTGAAGAAAATTAAGCTCAGTAAGATCTTATTAAGAGCCTAGTGCCAGGGGGAGCGTGTGCCAGCTACTCTGTGCACCTACCCAGCCTTCCTGCCTGCTTTCTGTTCATTCTTATATTGAACAAATGAGTATTTGTTCAATATTATGCCGAGTGAGTAAATGCAGTGAGCAAGACAGATCCAGCTTTGGCCCTCCTGGCATCCGGTGAGGAAAACTAGTAGGTACTCAAACAAGATACTCAAATTTTTTAAGAGCTGTGAAGCCATGTAAGAAAGACATGGGTTTTCCCTATGGTGTTTGCTGCTGTATCTTCAGCACTTAGAACAGCACCAGGCATCTATCTGCGGTAGACATCTCAAGCAGGTGAAACAGGAAAATAGAGATGAGCTGGTTTAGTTAGGGAGGTCAGAGAAGGCCTCTCTGAGGATTTGACACATTTGAGCTGGGCCCTAGTTTGATAGGAGGAGGCAGACGTGAAGATGCAGAGAAAAGCCATTCAGGCAGAGGGACCCACTAGTGCTAAGACCCTGGGTTGGGCTCTTCCAGCAGCTAAGAAGAGGCCAGCGAGGCTAGAGAGCAGCCCCATGAGCAGGGTGAGTGGGGGTCACACCATGAGGGACAGGGGAGGCCATGACCAAAAGCACTGCAATGACATTGAAAGGTTTTTAGCAGGGGAGGACACTATCCAATTCCCATTTTGTGAAGATGACCTTGGTAGTTATGGGCAGAATAGGCTGAAGGGGCAAGAGTGGAAAGAAGGAAGCCAAGTAGGAGGCTGTTAGTTGTCCAGGCCAGAGATAACAGAGGCTTGGATAAGACAAGATTAGTGAAGGTAGAGAAATGCATAGATTTCTTATCAGAGGTAAAACCTATGAGATCCATTCAAAATCTGTTTGAGTACTGATTTCATACCATTCCTAGTTTTAGGCCCCTTGTATATTCCCTCATTCAGTCATTCAACAAATGTTGGTCTTTTCCTGTCCATCTGCCAAGCCATGAGCTGGTCCCTGATGATCTCAAGATAAATCCCTGTCTTCAAGCCAAGCATTTGACTTTCAAGCAGTGTAACTTGGTAAAGAACATCTTATTTTATCTCTTTACCATATAAACAGAAACACTTCCCCTTCCAAATGAAAACATTGGCATATTCTTAACTGAAAACCAAAGCCCAAATGCTTCAACATATTTTGCAGCAAACGCTGTTTGAGCAGAAACACCAGGAAATATCTCTCAAGGACACCCTGTAAAGCTCTTGGAATGACAGGGCCCAGCCCAGGAAGTGGGGACTTGGGGCTGTGAGACAGACCTGGGCCTGGGGGAGGCTGGGGGCTGTGCACAGCCTTCCTTCCTCCCCATTCCCAAATCCAAGCCAAGGAGGCCTTGGCCCCACGTGCCCAGGAAGCCCAGTCCCAAGGGATGTGTTGGGGGGTGGCCAATGGCAGGAAAGCCTGTGAGAAAGATCTCAAGATGACCTAATGGAACCTTATCCCTGGGCCCCTTTCCATAAGTAGAGGAACATGAGTAGTCAAATCTTGCTCTTTTTTACTGTTCCTCATGTGATTACTTGTGTTCTGCACAAATCAATGCAGTGACTCTAAATTCAGATAATCCAGGTTCAGATCCCAGACTAGCTGTGACCTTGGGCATGCTACTTAACCTCTGTGCTTCACTTTCTACTGCTATAAAATGGAAACAAAAATCTCCCCTTTAGACTCAGTACCTGCCGCTCAAGCAGCTAAGGCGCCAACCACATGCACCTGAGTTGGCTGGTTTGCATCCAGCCTGGGCTGCCAAACAACAATGATGGCTACAACAAAAAAAAAAAAAAAGAAAAAAGAAAAGAAAAGAAAAGCTCCCTTCTTGTGGGGGATTAAATGAGATATACGTAAGCCCTTCGCCTTCTTGTATATAGTAAGAAATGATATTAACTGCTATTATTAATAGATATAATGGAAAATGTGTACACAGAGGACCCTGTGAATGCTGCACCTACATTCATGTATGAATATTTAGATCAGGGGTCCTCAAACTTTTTAAACAGGGGGCCCATTCACTGTCCCTCAGACTGTTAGAGGGCCGACTGCAGGCCCCGGGAAAAGTCAGCTGCTAAGCAGGACAGACAGCGGCAGCAAAAACACCCGGTGGGCAGGATAAATGTCCTAGGCGGGCTGCATGTGGCCGATGGGCCATAGTTTGAGGACACCTGATTTAGATCCTATGATGAGCAAAAGAGGACTGGCTGGCTGAGTGCCAGGGAGATCCCAGGTTGGCCTACCTGGAGAGATTTCCCACCTGCCTTCCCAGCCCCAGGGACCCTTGGGACACCATTCCCACTGCTCTATGGTTCTCAGAGCACCAGATCCAGAGCTCTGGAGAACTGGCTTTGCATTTTCCTAGAGTGTTAATTATTGCTCAGGAACAGAGATTGGGAATGGGGAGAAAGGGCCACTGTGCTAGCCTGGGAGCCAGGGAGCATTCTCAGGTCCCAGAGGTTGCAGTGCAGAGGCAGCTCAGCTGGGTTGGTTTGTCCCACTTCTTAATGAAAGTGAAAGTGGCTTGTGCCTGCCAGCCTTCTCTTGGCACACAATAGGGGTTGTGGGAGAGGAGCTGTCCAGGGCTAGAGACACGGACACTGGGGACTGTTGCTACCAGAGTCAATATGGCCTGGCCTGTTGCAGCTCAGATTTGGAGGTAAGGGTAACCACACTCAGTGGTCTGTCGTGTTACACAGTTTCACAGGCCTCACTTATCTCCCAACTGGGTACCTGCCCTCATACCTCCTTGGCAATCTGTGGCCTTTGCTATCAGCAAAACACCCAATAGGCATGTCACGGCCCAGCTTAGAAACCCAAACCTTCCATGAGGACATAATCAGACTCGAACCATGGGAGATCCTATAGGCAGGTGTCAGGGCATATACAAGAAACGAAACTAGGAGGCTGTGGCTGTCATCCAGATGAGAGACAGACAGTGATGGCATGAGAGGCAGGTGCACCTGTAGGCCTGGCTGACTTTACAGCTGTGTTCTTGACATGAGGCCCACCCGGAAGAGAATGGCCACAGAAATATGCCAGTGCTTGCTACCTCTTGGACAGGAGAAGACCCCAACATGTCTCTCAAGACAGTGAGATGTCAGGGACCCCACTCCCTTGGCCCTGAGTTATACAAACTGGAGATCTCAGCCAAGAAACAGGCAGGACCAACACCAGGCTCTCACAACCCCAGTGTGTATTTTGCTGAACTAAGAAAGTAAGACCTGTTGAATTTCTTATTTCTGGTTGATCGACTGTCTTTGTCCCCACAGCTTCCTAAAGTGTAGTCTGCTTTTGAGAAACTTAAGGTTATAATAAGAGGGACAGATATTTTTATCCCTATCTCACAAATAAAAACTGAGATGCAGATGGCAAAATGAGGGGCCAAGGGAACAAACCCAAGTAGGACTCCCAGCACAGTGGTTTTGCTACAGCACAAAGGTTTGACAGGGCCTCTAGTGAGGGTCTCCCAATCCTTGACCTCAGAATACCAACTCACAGTTTGTACAGGCCAGTCTCATATGCACTCTTCCTCCTTATTTCTGATTTTTTTTTAATTTCTCACGTCAGAAAAGTGGTAAGGGAACAAAGAATTCCCATGTACCCTTCACCCAATGCATCTATTGCACAAATGAACATTTTGCACATGCACAAAATGCGTGCTTTCTCTTTTCTTTGTAAAGTATGCACATATGTATGTATACACACAGTGCGTCACATGTGCATAATTATTTATGGAACCATTTGAAAAAGGGGTATAGTCTTTATGCTCTTTTGCTCCTAAAGATTTCAGTGTTTATTTCCTTAGAACTTATTTATATACCTGGAACCACAGAACAATTGTCACATCAGCAAATTTAACTTAATATTGTGCTGTGACCAATCTAATCTACAGCTTCATTCAAGTTTTATCACTTGCCCCATCATGTCCTTTAGCGAACAAGAACAAAGGGAGCTGAGGTCCAGGATCGAATTAGATCACCCTTCAAATTAGCCTTCTTCAGTTTGGAACAGCTTCTCAGTCTGTCTTTTTATCTTTTATGATGTTAACATTTTTAAAGAGTACAAGTCTGGTGTTTTGTAGACTGTCTCTCAATTCGGTTTGTCTGATGTTGACTCTCAAGGTTAGATTTAGATGACATGTTCTTGGCAGAAATACCACAGAAGCAAGTTATGTCCCATCTTATGGAGAGATGTGTGCTGTCTGTCCCATTCTT
>NW_003852584.1:2461382-2469087 GCF_000181295.1 Otolemur garnettii
GAGGTGGTGGGTTCAAACCCAGCCCTGGCCAAAAACTACAAAAAAAAAAATTACTTTGTGAAAAAACTTTTTAAGAATTAGAGACGGGGTCTTACTATGTTGCCCAGGTTAGCCTCAAACTCCTAGGTATAAGTGATCCTTCCACTTGAGCTTCCCAAGTAGCTGAGAGTAAAACCGGCTTCTGCTAAGTTTCGCAGACCAGAGGCATCCATCTAGATTAATAATTTCATTTTCCTTGTATTTTTATCATCACCTTCTGTTTATCACAAATTATGTTTATTTATTTTTAATTCACAACAGTGATATAAAGGTTCCTTTTAAATATTTGAGTTTTAAAAAGTGTTGCTAAGTAAATAATAGTCCAGGTGGTTCTTGGATGTAGCCAGACATGGAGGAAGGTGTTTGGCAAATGTTCTCGAGAAGGCCTTATGGAGTCTTGGTGTTACATGCCATCGTGCCCAGCTTCTCCTCTTTTATGTGAATTTATTTTACAGAGTTTTTGTCATTGTAAAGAAAAAACTGTTACCACTTGGTATGGGGAAAAAGATAATGTATGCCAAAGCCATTAAGTTTTGGCCAGGTACTGAAGCCAGCTAAGAACCTAGGGCCTATAGGACCGGCTCCCTCTTTGTTGAAAAGAGAGCTTCGTAACTGCCAGGAGATGAAACTATACCAGCACCAAACCGGAACTTTCTCCTTTAAGTAATCATAAGGATCAATCAGGAACTGAAAACTGAATCACTTGCTCACTGAGTATGTGTGATTCAGTGTTACTTATGTACCACATTCATGTACCCACTAAAATTATTGCCTTAGAGGCTTTGGAGTCAGACATATTTCAGTTTAAATCTTAGCTCCACCAACACCTCTGATAAGTGACTTCACCTCCCCAAGCCCCAGTCTCCTTCTCTGTAAAATAGGGATAACAGCAGTAACTGCCTACAGACTTTTGCATATTATTTTTTGAGACAGGGTCTCACTCTCTTGCCCAGACTAGAATGCAGTGGTATCATAGCTCACTGTAACTTTAAACTCCTCAGTTTAAGTTGTAGCTGAGCCTTCAGAGTAGCTGAGTAGCTAGGACTACAGGTGTCTGCCACCATGCCTGGCTAATTTTTTTTCTATTTTTGTAGAGACAGGATCTTGCTCTTGCTCAGACTGATCTCGAGCTCTTGACCTCAAGCCATCCTCCTACCTCAGCCTCCCAAGTATCTAGGATTACAGGTGCATGCCACCAAGCCCTGCTTGTGCAAATTATTAATAGATGGAATGGGATGGTGGATGGCATGTGGTCACCGCTTAATTAATGATGTAGTCAGTGTTCATGGTGTGGCAGACCTAGAGGGGCTGCAGCCCAGGAAGCCCTCCCCCTTTCCTAGAGCACCCTTACTCTTGAGGGCCAGTCAGCAAGGAGGGCGTGTCTATGTGGGCAGCCTTTGAAGCAGATTAAGGGTGGGGATAATTGGTACTCTCTGAGTCCAAAGTGATGCCATACCCTCTCAGCTGTCATCCAGTGTCCCAAGCCTGGGGTGGCTGGAGCTCATGCCAGTAAGGCTTCATTCTTGGGATTCCTTCCTGGCAGGGGGCTTGGCTGGGTGGTTAAAAATAACTGCCTTTTTCACCTCTCACATCTCCATAGCTTCCCCTGAGCTTCAGTGATGCTGACTGGTCAGGATTCCATAAAAGAATGAGGGAAACTGAGGCTTAGGGAGGTTCTGTGACTCACCCCAGATACCTATCTATGAGGTGACAGTGTTGGGCCTCCTGACTACACAGCCTGTCCCAGGGAGGAAGTGAATACATGGTGGCAGAAGCAGAGGGAGATGGGCTTTCAGGGCCCCTGAGGCCTCCTGAACATTTACTACTGTCCCCTTTTGCCTGGCTCCTGGCTCAGGTTTGCAGGCCAGGGATTTCATGCTAGATTAATGGTTTCATTTTCACCGTATTTTTAGCATTGCCTTCTGATTATGACAAATGCTGGTGGTTTGTACTCATGATAGTGAGGTAAATTTTAAGTAAATCATAGTCCAGGTGGTTCTTGGGTGTGGCCACACTTCAATGAAAGTGTTAGGCAAATGCTACCCCTTGAAAGGTCTCGCAGAGTCTTGGGCAGCGACCTGCCAGAGGCACATTGTGGACCAAGTGTCTTCACAAAGGAATGAGCAGTGGGTTTCTAGAAGGCAAGGTCTTCAGAGCAGGGAAAGTGCAGCTGTTTTCAGAAGGCCCTGGCCCTGAGAAAGCTTCACTGGACTATTGATTTCTACTTAGGAACAGGTGGGCATAAGGAGGGACAGAGCCACCATGTACTGGGTATTACCAGGCCCTTGACTGAGATTAACTGCACATGGAGGGGACATTGTCCCCAATTCCAGATTAGGAAATAGGCCCAGAGAGATTGGGTGACTTGCCTGGGGTCATACAGTGAGGAAGGGACAAGCTGAGATTAGCCCAGACATGCCAATTTCAGAACTTACTCCCAGGGGAGTAGGACAGTGGGCAGCTGAACTGCAGAAAAGAATCCCCAGAGCATCACCCACTGGCGCCTGTAAGATGCTAGGGCCATTTTCTCACTTAAGCCAAATTCTGAACCAGGCAGCTTCTCTGCAGAGAAATTGAGCTGAGACATTGCTTCTTAAAGTAGATGGAGTACCCAACTGTGCTTCCAACTATAGGAGCAAGCCGATCAGGCACTCACTGTGCCTAATGCCAGGGAGTGACTGGGAATGAAAGGTCAGGGTTTCAGAAAGAAAAGAAAAAAGAAGTTAAAAGCTAATGAATTGTCTCTCATGCTCAAATGGTATTAGAAAGCTGGGGAACCTACTTGCCATGGATTTTATGACCCTCATCTCTAGGGTGCTTTTCAGCCTGGCACTCCTCATACCTGGGAGGAAAAGGGTACTGAGAGGAGTTGAGGCTTTGAAGTCAGACCAGACAGGTTCAAATCCTGGCTGTGCCGTTTATGAGCTGTGTCTTTGCACAACTTACTTAACCTCTCTGTGCTACATCTGAAATGCAAGGATAATGGTCCTACTTGGCCCTACCTCCTAGGGTTGTTTTGAAGAATAAAAAAGCTAAGACATGAATTGAAGTAGTACCAGGTGAATATAAAGTACATGCTTAGTAAGTGTATTGTCACGATTTTCATTTGGAGGTTTGCCAACACTCTAGTTGCAAGTTGAAGGAGCGAGAGGATTGGATCCATAACAGCTCTGTGGGTGACTGATGAGAGCTGACCTGTGTCCCAGGACATCCTCTAGCCATAGACACAGAAACCTGGCATCCCATCTCTGTCCTCAACTCACTCTGTGGCTTTGGGCAGAAGTCGCTGCCCTTTCTGGGCCCTTTCATTCTCAGCAATGGGACTCACTTGGATCAGGGTCTCTCAAACCTTACACAACATGGTCATCAGTTTTTGCTGTATCTCCCTAGCACCTGAACTAGTATTAATTAAACTAGTTGATTTTCTTTTCTTTTCTTTTTTTCCCCCGAGACGGAGTCTCATTCTGTTGCTCAGGCTAGAATGCCATAGCATCAGCCTAGCTCTCAGCAACCTCAAACCCCTGGGATCAAGCAATCCTTCTTCCTCAGCTTCCTGAATAGCTGAGACTATAGACACCTGCCACAATACCTGGCTATTGTTTTCTATTTTTAGTGGAGACAGGATCTTACTCTTGCTCAGGGTGGTCTCAAACTCCTGAGCTTTAGCGATCCTTCCACCTTGGCTTGTCAGAGTGCTAGGCTTACAGGCCTGAGCCACTGCACCTGGCCAGTTGTTTTCTTTAAATTGGTTTCTTTATTGTTTGTTTATTATAAGACAGAGTTGAACAGTCTCAAGTCTGTTCCCCAGGTTAGAGTGCAGTGGCCATCATAGCTTACAATAACCTCAAACCCCTGGGCTCGAGTGATCCTGCTGCCTCCCAAAGTGCTGAGATTATAGGTGTGAGTCATGCCTGGCTCAGCTCTTTTTAAAATGAAATAAATGTTTTAAAAAGAGAGAAACCACCAGAAATGGAAACCTGGCATCAGATGCCATAAATAGGTGACCCTACAGATACCCACAATGAAAACAGAATAATTCAGCTAGAGTCTGGTCAGACTGGAGGTTAGCACACGTGGGATGGTAGCTCCCGCCAAAACAGAACCTGGCTGGGACTTTGTTCAGGCTGCTGTTTTAGTCACAAGGATTGAGGTGGAATGAGTTCCTCACTGGCTGATGTTTTATCTTCTCCAAAGCCCTGGCCACACAAGTCTGAGATGGGCTTAAGTACACCCCTCCTGGGCTTAGTGATTGATACAGTGAGTACTCATGAGGATGACTCCAAATAAATAATTCTGCTACCAGTTGCAGGACATCAGGCATCTCAAGAGCAGCCTGGTGCTGGGCAGCTCTTGGAAGACATTAGCTATGTCTGCACTTCCAGCCCGGGGCCAAGAAGGCTCTGCCTGCAGAGGAAGACCCCAGGCAGGCTCTGCAGGTGGAAGGTGCCAGGTCAGCATGCCCAAAGTGAGTGGAGGGAATGGTGAGATACCCTCTGTCTCTGCTATGGGCTCATGGCACACAGTAAGAGCTCAGGAAGTAGTGGCTGCTGTGTGTGACCATTCCCATCATTATCACTAAACCAGTGCCACCTTCACCTCTCACAGTCAGTCATGCAGCTTTAGGCAGATCACTTGGATTCTCGGAACCTCAGTATCTTTGCCTGTCAAATGGAGAGATGCATAGTTCTCAGTGGGAGAGTTCTGTTCTCTTAGGTGGCCCTTAGAGATGGAGATGGGAGCATTTAAGTTATCATGGTGACTGGGGTTCCTACTGACATTTAATGGTCAGGCAACAAGGATGCTGTTAAACATACAGTGCCAGAAGAATAGTCCCCCATATCTAAGAATTGTCCTCACCCAGATGTCAATAACACCCTGTTACAAGCTGGGCACCTGTAGTGTATACTTGTAGTATACCTGTAGTACACCTGTAGTACAGCCAGCCTGAGACTCCCACCACTTCAAGGCTGACATAGGAGGATAGGGTTCAAGTCCAGCCTGGGCAACATAGTAAGACTGTGTCTCTTTCAAAAAAATAGTGCCCTATTGAACAATACACTTTACATGTTTAACACATTGAATGCCCCAGGGCCACAGTGTTTTAATATGAAAATAGAATAAAGACTTCAAAATGAAATGATCCTTTCTAAGTTAATGATAAATTTGTTATTTTTTATTTTGTGTGTGAGTTATATGCAACTCACACAGGGCTTGAATCAATTGTACCTCATGTGATTTGTATGTGACATACGTAATTGAATTTGTTTCTAAGAATTGAGTCATTCCACAAGTATTTAGTTGTATCTGGAGTGGACCTTGAGTGGTCCTAGATGACAACCTCTGAATCATACCCAAGTGTGTGTAAAATGTCACGTTGCCACATACTATGGTATAGATTTTGTTTAAGGGGAAATGCACAATCAGAAGTTATGGTAAAGGGCGCTGGCCACATACACCGGGGCTGGCAGGTTTGAACTCGGCCCGGGCCTGCTAAACAACAGTGACGAACACAACCAAAACAATAGCCAGGGGTTGTGGCAGGCCCCTGTAGTCCCAGCTAGTTAGGAGGCTGAGGCATCGCTGTGAGTTTGAAGTTGCTGTGAGCTGTGATGCCACGGCACTCTACCAAGGGTGACATAATGAGACTCTGTGTCAAAAAAAAAAAAAAGAAGTTATGGTAATCAAAGAACACAGCCCAGCACCTGTGGCATGCTTGGGCGGGCAGCTGGAGCAGGGCAACAGGAGGCAGGAGGGATATGCCAGTTGACAGCAGCAAAAAATAAGGAAAGGTTTTACAGCTTCCTAAGGCCTCAGGCTCAAAACTTAAATACAACTCACATGGCAGTTAATGGGTTAGCATACAGTTTCTATTTGATGCTCAGGGAAGTTTGCAGAGGGAGCAGTCTGAGCTGGGAATGATAGGCTCAGAACAGAGTAGAGCAGGACTTGTGGGAACTGTAAGGGGGTTGGGTATGCAGAGACACTGGCACCCAGGTGACATAGAGAAGGGAATGGGGACCTGCCAAGGGGCCAGGCCTTGGAAACAGTGCCATGTCCTGGGAAGAGTTGCTGCGTGAGGCTGCTGAGTAGCTTGGCTGTGGCCAGAGCCTTCCTATAGGTTGCAGAGAATTTTCCAAGCAAGATGGGAGATGCTACCAAGCTCTGCTCAGCTGCCTTTGAGCCTCACAGCAGCCAGCAGACCGTGGGTAACCTTTGGGCAGACTGCACCCCTTTGCTGTGGACCAGCAACCCTTCTCCCTCCCAATAGACAGGATAGTTCTTCCTCCCCTGTGGGAAATTGCACTAGTTCTCCAGCCTGGGTTCCCCAGTTTGACTGGGGTCTGGGGACTTGGAATAATCCTGCAGTCTAGAGGCTGGTAAGCCTTCCCCCACCTGTTGAATTCCGTAAACCACTGGAAACCACGTATTTAGGCTGGAAATATTTTTCTACAATTTTTATTAAAAACTTTTTGAGCCAGGTGTGGTGGCTCATACCTGTAATCCCAACACTCTGGGAGGCCAAGGTGGGTAGATGCTTTGAGCTCATGAGTTCAAGACCAGCCTGAGCAAAAGCAAGACCCCATCTCTACTAAAAATTAAAAAAATTGGCCGGGTGTTGTGCTGGACACCTGTAATCCCAGCTATTTGGGAGGCTGAGGCAAGAGTAGTGCTCAAGCCCAAGAGTTGGAGGTTGCTTTGAGCTATGATGCCATGACACTCTACCCAGGATGACAGAGTGAGATTCTGTCTCCACAAAACAAAACAAAACTCTTTTTAATGAATTTGCCTTATTTCTGCTAGTAACTGCCCTTTTTCCTTCTTCTTAGGCCTGCTCCCCTCAAAAGCTTTGTGCCAACAGAAAGGTTCCTGCCTGTACCCAGTAGGGTGGAAGGAGAGATTGGAACTGAGTGCCTGTCCCCAGAGAAGAGGGAAACCAAGAGGAACTTGAAGACCTCATTGGCCTACAGCGTCCCACAGATGGCCTGGCCTCGGCTTGTGACTCTGCAGCCACGATGGGTCTTTACAGGAGCCCAGCCAGAGTTTGCTTCCATGCTCTTCACCCCCAACTGCACCTGCTTCCCCCACTTAACCTTCGGAGAGGACACTTCAAGCCGCCGACACACACAAAAGTGACTCCCAGTGCCACAGGATGCCACTTGAGCCATAAGCCCGGCTGGGTAAGCCTAAGGCTGGTCTTAGATGCGGGAACTGTTTCAGGGAGTGACTCAGAAGGAAAAGCAGCTGGGAAGCTACTGAAGGTTGAGGGTAGGGTTTTGATTTCTTCATTTCAAGTTGCTTCTTCTTCATTAAGTTGGCAAAACTGAGACATCGTGCTGGGGAGAGTTACGTTGCTCTCCTGGCTGGAAATACTTTTCTGAGAACGTGAGTGGTATGAATACTTGATTTTGATAAACCTGTAAAAGCAATACTTAGGAGGCTGACTTCTTTTCATTAAAAAGTGTATGCAACTCCAACCCCTGGGGGCTCTGCCTTATTTTTTTCTTTGAAATTTGGGAAATGGGTTCTTATACAGAACATCATGGTTGACAAAGAGAAGAGTCAGGACTTTCCAAGTTGGAGACCTGGCGGGGTTTGGAGACTGCCCCACATAGGTAGGCATGAGAGTCCCACACTGGCCCCCTCCCAGCTCCCACAAGCTCAGCAA
>NW_003852584.1:2469176-2476040 GCF_000181295.1 Otolemur garnettii
TATATCCCCTGTGCCAGGTACATGATAGACCTTTGTTAAAGATGAGGGGAATGAGGGAGGGAGGGAAGGAATAAATGAGTGAAACTGGGTCAGCTCGCAGTTTCATAGGGAAATGGTAATCCTCTCCAGTCAAGCAGAACACTTGACCTGCTAAGCACCTCCCCGTACACACCAGGTTAAGCAAAGTTCACGTGATTAACTCCATTCCACAGGTGGGACTGAGGTGTGGGAGAGGACAGGTGCTGCAGAATCCTAGCGGGAAGACGGTAGGAATGCCACTTGTCTCCATGTGGTTCTAAGAAAGAGGATGTTAAGAAATTTGAGAAGAAGACACTTGAAACGCCCAAGGGGAAAGGTGCTCGTGGAGTGGGGACATTTGTGTCAGGAGAAAGAGGCCTGAGGGGAGAGATGAAGGCTCAGAAGGCACATGGAGCAAAATCCACTGGTCGTGGGACCCAGCTGCCACACCCTCAGTCCTCTGAGCATCGCTTCACTGCCCATCAGACCATGTCCATGCCCTTGCCCACAGAGAGCCCTCCAAAGCAGTCAGAGGTCTAGTCCACACCTTGATTCCTTCCTTTCTAGGGGTGTGACCTATAAATGTCAGTGAAGTCTGTAACATGGGGAGAGGAATTTATTCTTATGATGACTTCATGTTCTCTCTGAACTGATGAGGCGCTACACCGGGACTCACAGCTTAGTGAGCAGAATCCAGACTAGTTTGCAGCCCCCAGTCACCCCTTCATGCAGGTTCCTTTGTACAGTGCACAGACTGCTCAACCATACCCAGCAACCCTTTTTTGAGACAGAATCTCACTTTGTCACCTTGGGTAGAGTGCTGTGATGTCATAGCTCACAGCAACCTCAAACTCTTAGGCTTGAGCAATTTTTTTCCCTCAGCTTCCCAAGTGGCTGGGACTATAGGCACCTGCCACAATGCCCAGCTATTTTTAGAGACGGGGTCTTGCTTTTGCTCAGGTTGCTCTCAAACCCTTGAGCTCAGGACAATCTATCCACCTCGGCCTCCCTGAGTGCTAGGATTACAGGCCAAGGAGATTTTTTTTTTTTTTAATTTGCTAAAATGTAAGACTCACCAGGGCAAGAGCTTCTTATTCCCCATGGTGTACTCAGTACATATTTGTAGAATGAATAAAGCAAAATTCTAGTGAGGATGATTCATTCTGCATTATTGAGCACCTACTATGCACAAACACCTTGCTGGGTGCTGAGGGCACAGCAGTGGACAAAGCAGACAAGTCTCCCACCCTTTAGAGCTCACAAACCTAGAATAACAGCAGATGTTGCACAATAAGTGTGAAAAAGATAGAAGATTGGAGAGTAGAGGCAGAGGGGTATCTGCATTGAGTGGAGTGGTCAGGTAGGCCTTCCTAAGATGTCCTCTAAACCAAGTTCTGAAGAATGAAAAGAAGCCGGCCATGTGAAGAGCTGAGGAGAACACTTCCAGGCAGAGGCAAGAATAAAATGCATGAACATGTGTAATAATGCAGCTAACGCATACTGACCTCCATGTCAGCCACTTGTTCTCAATGCATTTGCTTATCGAATCTTCACATAATCCTAGGAAGAAGGTACTGTGGTGCCCATTTTACACCAGGAGGAGACTGAGGCACAGAGAAGTAACTTACATGAAAAAGGGGTAACCAGGGCACTGAGCCTAGGCAACCTGCCTAAGAGTCTGTGCTGTTGACTCCTGGACTCTCATCCCTCTCCTGGAGGAGCCTAGCATGATGCACACGACAGTCATATTTACTGCTATTTATTGAGCACTCAGTAGCTCCCTTGCACTGTGATAAGCGCTTTCCATGTATCAACTCATTAAATAAGTCGTAGCTGTCATTTAAAGACCATCAGTGTGAATAACTGTAGCTTCTGATCTTATTTCATCATCTCCAAACACATCAAAAGCATTGGGTACAGTAGTATCTCCCTGGCTTATGCGTGTTGCAGTTCCCTGCCCAGGGAAGAGGCCAGGTGCTCACAAATTGGGGTCCCATGTACTCCACAGAGTCTATGAATGCAGGGACACCCTAAGGGTTTGGATTTACAACCCAAACCTGGGTGGCAACACCTGATACCTTTTGGAGCCAGGCAAGGCAGAAGACATCTGCCCCTGGGGACTAAGGTCTGAATCCTTCACACCTTCCAATTCTCAGCTCTTGTGTGCTGGGAAGAGGGGCAGAATGTGGAAACCAAGCTGATCCTGTGGGCACGTGGGCTGGCATGCCAGAGCTGAGCAAGCAGCTCCCCTGCCAGCAGGCCACAGAGAGCTGCCTCACACTGGGGCCTCTGGATGGGCAGGCCACACCCAGGCCAAGACCAGCACTGAGCTGGCCTGGCTAAGTAGAAAGCAGAGCTGCCAAGTCACTCTTGGGCTCACTGCAGCCAGGGCAGGACTCCAATATGGCTAAGAAGTGGCTCCCAGGACAGAGCCCTGTGTCAGAGGCAGAGGAAAACAGTCCCCTTCATACAGCCCACTGTGCTTCAACCTTCTGACCCCTAAACTATGAATTTTCCACTGAATCTTAGGAAGCCACAGAGAAAATCCTTTCAGAAAAGACAGGTCTTGGGCCAGGGTGGACTCTGCCATGTGTGTGCATGTGCATGCATGTGCATATGTGTGTGCACGTGTGGTGATGGGGTGGGTAGGAGAGGGGCAGCCTGGCCACACTGGCCAATAGAATAAGGCTGAAGTGGTACAGTGTGACTTTTAAGCCTAGGTCATCAAGAGGATACTACTCTCTTGTGGTCTCTCTCTCTTTCCCCCCTTGCCTTTCTCTCTCTTGCTGTCTCTCTCTCCCTTTGGGTGATCACCTTTCAACCCAGCCACCATGCCAAGAGGAAGCCCAAGCTAGGCTGCATGCAGAGGGAACTGAGGCCCCCAGCCAACAGCCGCCATCAGGTCAGATCTATAGGGGAACAAGTCTCAGATGATCCCATCCTACCCCTTGCATTGCCCCAGCTGACACTGAGTGGGACAGAGATGAGTTGTCCCCACCAAGCCCTGCTTGAATGACAGGTGTGTGAGCAGAATAAATGTATTGTTTTAAACCACTACATTGTGAAGTGGCTTGTTACACATTAGACAGACAGCAGGTACCCCTAAATGGTAATCATGGTATAGATTCAAACCCTGGAGCTGCCTCTGAGGTTAAATGAAACATTTGTAATGTAGTGAAAAAAAACACAGGAAACGAAGCTGTGGTTCCCTTCTGTCCCCTTGCCACCCCCCTTCCCTTAGTGTACCATTAGCTGTTTCCCTGTTAAGGCGCAGTGCATCAGCTAGGCCTGGCTTTGGCCTCAGCCAACAAAGTTAGTGCAAACAATGAGTCCCACAGACAAAGCAGCTGCCACAGAACCCAGCCTGCTGTGGTCTGGGGAATCAGCAGGCCAGCAGCTGTCCATGAGTGTCTCCAGAGTGCCATGTCAGGGTGTCTGGTCAGACAGCAGTGTAGAGAAGTGCTTTCTCACCAGGTTGACCGGGGCCAGGGCAGGCAGAAAGGTGGCTGTCTCAGTTCTTCACTCTGGCCTGGCAGTGGCTGTCTGGAGTGTCCTGCAGGAAATGCCTCAGGGCTCCTAGGTGGACTGCAACTGCCACTGGGCTCCTGTCCGTTGGGTCCTGAGGAGCCTAGATCAGGACCTGTGTCTATTAACAGAGCTAGATGTGATCTGCCCTGCAGCAGGCGGCGGCCAGCCCTGAACTGGCAGGCACTGAGTGCCAGGATGCTGAGTCTCCTGGTATACGGCCCAGAAAAGAGCTATGTCCACAAGTACCCAGCTGAAGGTCCAGCACGGTCACCGTCCTCAGAGAACATGCTGTGGGGGAAGGAGTCAGGAAAGGGAGGTAAGGCGGGAGGCTTGGAGCAGAGGGGACCCAGATACTTGTGACGGTGGGGGTGGAGAGGGGCAATAGAATGAAAGGGGGGTCAACAGGTGACAGACAGCACAGTGTGGGGTGCACAGGGCTAGGGGGCAGTCATCTCCAGAGTGAAAGGCAGGGAACTTGTAGAACAAGTTACTAAGAAGATGAATCCAGGGCAGTCAACAGGAAACGGCACTGCAAACAGCAGCAAGAAAGGCTTGGAAGTCCCCAAAGGAAGATCTTCCCAATGCCACAGACATGGATGGGTGACCTACCTGATCCTTCCCCTAGTCTCTAAGCCTGACCACAAGTAGGACCCTCAGGGACCAAGTCCCCAAAGCCTGAAGGACACCTCCACTAAGCCCTGTGCAGAGACAGGGGAAGGTCTCAGATAATGCCTGTGCTCTAAGGTAGTCAGCCCAGTGTTGCCCATTCTCTGTGGATACTGTCTTCCCAGGGACATGGTCCCCAGGGCTCTTGTGGTTCTCCCCTCCATAGCCCACCCTAGTTACCTTGTCCAGGGCACAGCTGGGATCATCTCAGACTGATCCGGGAGTCCAGTTGTTTCAGGTGTTCCTGGACACCAAATGGGATGGTGGGTGTCCACATGCTACAAAGAGGGCATGGGACACAAAGCCAAAGTCAAAGGAGAGATGTGGCCTGGAGCCCCAACAATAGCTGCCTCCAAATCCCTCCTCCCACCCAACCTATATCCTTGGGGACTTCCCACCTGATAGGACACAGATTGGTGTGGGGTCTCAGGAAAGGCAGAGACCTAGGAACCCAGAGACCCTTTTCTGGTTCTGCTGCTGACTTGCTGTGTGACTTCAAAGAACTTGGTTAACCTGCTCTGTGCTCTATTTGCCTCATCTGTAAAACAGATCTTATAAGACCCACCCCATCCATCTCAGAAGATATGGGTGATTAGTATCCTCTGAGATGAAAGTGCTTCCAACAGTACACATCATAGTGACTTAACAAAAAATGAGTTTGAGCCGTATGAAACTGCCAATTTTATAGGTCAAAAATGGCTAGATGTAGGCAATTTCGTGTGGTTCACCCTAACATAGCATTTATTGAGCATTTTTCTGTTCTAAGAGTTTTATATGCTCTTGACTAATTTAAACCTCATGAAACCTCTTGGGCTATACATTATTATATCCTCATTTTATAGATAAAGAAACTGAGTCCAGGGCAGCGCCTGTGGCTAAAAGGTGTAGGGCACCAGCCCCATATGCCAGAGATGGTGGGTTCAAACCCAGCCCCGGCCAAAAACGGAAAAAAAAAGAAAAGAAAAGAAACTGAGTCCATAAGTTAAAGTACATGCTTGCCCAAGGTTGTACTTTGGTGAGGAGAAGAGCAGGATTTGAGCTCCTGGGTCACATGCTGAGCCACATGCCTGCAGACCCTGTCTTTCCACCCACTAGCGCTGCCCTGACTTACGCCAGCGTCTTCACGTGAGGGCACTTCCGAAGGCTGGCGGCAAGCTGCTGGGCCCCGGCAGCCGTGAACTTGTTGTACTGGACACTGAGGAGAAAACCCGTCGTGGGGCCTGGGCCTTGGGGCCACCCAGTTCCTGCCCAAGACCACCAGCAACTCAGCCCCTCCCATGATGCCAGGGGGAGACCCACAGTCTCCGCATGCCCTGGGCCCAGCCTCCCAGTGCTGGGACCCCTCACTCACTCCATCATCCGGAGGGACACCATGTCTGGAAGCACCCGAGCCAGGCTTTCCGCCCCCACATCACAGATGCAGTTATTGTACAAGCTGCCAGAAACAGAAGCCAGGGAAGGACTTGAGGGTGCTGGGTGGTGGTCAGGGCCCAGCAGGATTCATACCCCCACTGGCTCACTGCCCCATTTTACAGAGGGGCAAACCAAGGCCAGGGATTTGAGGCCACTTCTCTGTGGTCACTCAGTGAGTCCAGGGAAGCAGCAGGACTAAAAGGATGTTATTTCCAGGCTGACAGTCTGGAAATAACACAGAGAGAACAACTTCCCAAGTTCAAATCCCATTGCTTCCTCTTACTGCCTGTGTGATCTTGGGCAAGGTACTCAACTCCTATAAGACTCAGTTTGAGTCAAGGAATTGGAAAGAAGAGTAAAATGAGTTATTGCTGGTAAATTACTCTCTAGTGCACCCTAGCACCAAGAATGAATGTGTGTTAACTCTGGTTATGACCACCATTTTTGAGAGTTATGAGAGTTACCATAGAGTTACATAACTCTATCCCCCCAGTTAAGAAAGATGAGAAAAACCCAAAATCTCTGGGCCAACTTGGGTTTCTGAGATGTCCTCACCGCTACCATTAGTAGCAGTGAGAACAGCATGATGACTGGCACCATGCCGACTTCCGCTATAGACTCATCACCAAGCATCCTTCTCACAGGCCAGGTGCTGCCTCAGCTCTGATTTCAGGGCCGTGACGTTGCTGTGACTCAGCCTCAGAACTGCACTGCAGGGCTTCCATAAAAGCACCGGGTCTACACTGCTGCTAAGTGGATTCAGGCTAAACTCTCTTCCTGAGGGTGGTCTTCCAATCCACAAGGTCCTTCCTCCCCCCTACCCAAAGGCTCTGACCATATTCGGTGATGCCAAGATGCACGTGTCCTCATTTGGCTATCACTGAGATCAGGATGTGTCATAGTTTTACTAGCTGCATTCCATCCTCTTACAATGGATGGCATCTTGGAGAACTCTGCTGACCTCTCCCACCTCACGTCCCACCCTCTGTCCCCACTCACAGCAGAGGTGCTCAGAGCCCAGCCCTCTGTCCCCACTCACAGCAGAGGTGCTCAGAGCCCAGCCCTCTGTCCCCACTCACAGCAGAGGTGCTCAGAGCCCAGCCCTTTCCCTGCTCTGTGCCTTTGCACTTGCTCGTCCCTGTCTTAGAACACTTTCCCCCTAGAGCTTCCTATAGAAGAATCACCTTCCCAGGGGTGCCCTGATCTCTCTGTCAAATTTTATACTCACTGGTGTACCTT
>NW_003852584.1:2476345-2477565 GCF_000181295.1 Otolemur garnettii
TTTGTTCTTATTCAAAAAACTTGAAAGCAAGAACCACATCCATTGTGCTCATGGTTGGTGTTAGAGAATATCGGATGCCTTTTACAACTCCAGGGAATGGAGTGCCACCAATCGCATAAACTACCAACTGGGCACTGCACAACCTCTACAGCTGCACAAGGTGGTCCTAGTTGGAAGGATACATGAATTGATGCATCAATGGAGATGAATAAGATGCCACCTTTCCTGGGAATATGACTCTGAATGTGAGAGGGCTGGGGTAGGGGAGGGAAGCTCTGTCCAGCCTGGAGAGTAAGGACGGAGAGCTGGTAATTCTGAGTTGAGTGAATGAGACTCTGATTGGAGCTCAGTTCTCTCATTGTACCACACCAGGCTGGGGCTAGAAATAACTCAAAAGCAAGATGTGCTATACCAAGAACCAGCAGAAGGTGGCAGTATAAGCACTGACCAGTGTGGGAGAACAAGGCCAGCCAAGGCTGCTAATCCATGGTCAACCTTCAATAAGCCACCAACCCAGACCCCAGAAAAAGTTTGGTCTCACCTTTCCCTGGGGAAAGAGGACCAAAATATATTGCCCACCAGGGGCCAGCACTGTACATAAGCCATTGGGATGGTTCCTGTTTTCCAGAAGAGGAAACAGGCTGTGAATGAATAGCAACTTGTGCAGAGTCTCTTTCCTGGATCCTGCTAATCTTATTCAGGGTCGTGATGATCACTTGTAGGGTCCCAGGGTCAGAACATGAAGCCAGTATGAGATAGCGCCTTGCCCTTCCCCAGCCAGCCAGCTCTGCACCTGACCAGTGACTAGGGCCCCACTCACCTCAGCCTAAGGAGGGACGCAGCGAGGGAAGGCAGGGCCTCGGCCAACTTGCAGGCACCCACATCAGTGATGCTGTTCTGGGATAGGCTGCAGGGACACAGCAAGGGGGAGGGCTCAGAACCAAACCTGTCTGCCCCACTCCCCACCAGCATCCATCCATCATCCATCCATCCATCCATCCATCCATCCATCGGCCCCAGCCCAGGCAGAGATGGAAAACTCTCCTTCCTCACAGAGTGGCCCATAGCAGCAACGCGTAACCATTAGCCTTGAGAGTCCTGGGTAATAAATTGTGACTGGTGCTATCGATAAATTTACACTAACTTGTAATAAATAAAAGGATATTCCAGGCTCTATGCCCATAGCACAGTGTTTATGGCACTGGCCACATACACCAAGA
>NW_003852584.1:2477585-2492492 GCF_000181295.1 Otolemur garnettii
TTTCACTTTAATATTTGGAAACAAGAGTAATTAAAATCATATTCCAGGATCAGCGCCCATAGCTCAGAGGTTAGGGTGCTGACCACATACACTGGGGCTGGTGGGTTCGAACCCAGCTTAAGCTAGCTAAACTACAATGACAACGACAAAAAAAAAAAAAAAAAAAGGTGGGCTGGGCGTTGTAGCAGGCACCCATAGTTCCGTCTTCCTGGCAGCCTCAGTCAACAGAATAGCTGGGTTAGTTCCTGGCCTGGGCCTGCTAAACAACAATGACAACGACAAAAAAAAAAAAAAAAAAAAAAAAGCTGGGCGTTGTAGCAGGCACCTATAGTCCCAGCTACCTGGGAGGCTGAGTCAAGAGAATAGCTTAAGCCCAAGAGTTTAAGGTTGCTGTGAGCTGTGACGACACCATACTCTACTGAGAGGGACGTAATAAGACTCTGTCTCAAAAGAAAAAGACATTCCATCCTGTGGCCAAACAGGATGATGGGATGTTGGAGTGAAAATGTGTTATAATTTTATAGCATCCTCTCTTTCCCCCTGGACCACTTTTCAGCACTGTAATTAAGTAAGTGTTTGAGCTATTTGTTTAGTGGTTGTCCCTTCCTCAGGGCTGCAGGCTCCACAGGGAGAGGGGCTATGTCTGCTCTGTTACTGTATCCCTGTGCTTAGAATAGTGCCAACACACAGTAGGTGCTCTGTAAATACCTGAAAAGGGGAGAAAAGGATGGAAAGAGGAGACGGGAGAGAGGACTAAGAAGGATAATCCAGCTCCCTCCACAGTTTCCTAGAACATTAAAAATTACTGGAGAAGTCTCCGTGTCCTACAGTCAAGGAAATTGCTAAGTGAATCCTGGTGAATTCTTCTCCCATCCCAATCTCTGTGATGAGAGGCAGTGTGGGAAGATTGTGATACCCTCCAGGTTCAATAAAAAATCATGTTGACCTTCCTGCATCTTATCCATTTTCAACTTCCCACAGCCTAGAAAGGTAAAAAAATAATTCACCTTTTTGATAAAAATGTTTTACTAATAATTCCTAATCTACTCCTATTTTACCCCAGTAAGATTTTCTGTCACTAAATTTTAATTTTCATTAGTGTATACTTTATAATTAGGGGGTTATTTATTTGTTTGATTGGTTATTGTGTCTCCTCACTAGAATTTAAGATCCCTGAGGTCAGGAGATCTGTTTGTTTTGTTTAAAGCTGGGTCTTCAGGGTCTGAGACAGTGACTGCACATAGTAGGTGCTCCGTAAATATATGTTAATTAAATTAATAAATGTTTGAATGTGTGGATGATTAAATAAAGGAATGATTAAATGAGTGGTTGGATGATTGAATGAATGAATAATTGAATGGAAAGATGAATGGCTGATTGCACAGATGAGTGAATGGAAGAATAAAAAAGCCAGCTGGACTTCGGGGGCCAGATGTGGTAGGAAGGGCAGGCCCAGACTACTCACTTAAGGGTTTCCAGGGTCTTCAGTTGAGGGAAGATGGCTGAGAGCTGAGCAACACCCTCGTCCCCAATCTTGTTCTCACTTGGTGAGTCCAGGCTGCAGGTGGAATCAGATGGAGACGGTTAGCCAGTGCCTGGGAAGCCACCTGCCCTTCCTGTCCCCCCAGGCCTAGATACAGCACAGGCAGCCGTCCCACTGCTGAGCCCTGGAGACCAGGGCACAATCACCTGAGGACACCAACTGCCCAGCCAAGAGCAAGACCTAATGCCTGGAATGCCTGGCACTGGAATGTCTGGTTTGCTTCTTAAGAGCCCCACGAGCCTGGGAAGCGACCTCAACCTCTTGGAACCTCCACTGTGAGGTGGGATCATGCCCCCTGCTTGCCTCCCCACCCATCCAGTCAAGTTGCAAATGAGGCTTTGAGGGGAAAGAGTTTCAAAGGTCACTGAAGGATCCAAAACTTTTTTGTTATTGCGGATTCCCATCTGCTGTCCCTTCCCTGCAGTGGGGTCATCTGATCATTCCATTGGCCACACAGAGGAAGCAGAGTGAGGGAGAGAGAGAGAGAAAGGGACAAAGAGAGAACTCTTCTCTTTGCATATGCCTCAGGGGCAGGACTTGGGGTTGTGAAAATCCAGAGAAATTTCTTAGAAGGTTCACAAGTAAAAAACAAAACAAAACAAGAACCCAGAGGTGGAGGGGAAAGTGCCAAGTCTATACTTACTCCAGATGCTGAAGGGAGGAAAAGGCGGGGAGGATCCTCACCAGTCTAGGGAAGGCCTGGGGGCCTGAGATGGGGCCCAACCTAGGAGGCAAAGAGCAGGGTAAGCTCCCAAACCAGTCGCGGCCCCTCGATTAAGCCACAGAGTGGGGCAGAGATGGGCACAGAAGCCAGGATCTGTCTGGGGTCTCCTTCCCTTTCCTGCCTTCCTACCTCTTATCCCCCCACCTGCCAGGTGGGACCCCCAACCCTTTTTGCCTGGGAAAGATTTCACAAAACCCTTTCTCCGGGAGGCCAGCTGGGCCTCTAATCTCTAAACAGGGAGCCAGTCCCCTAAATGCCAGTTGAGGACCATGGCAAGTGGTAAACCAGATGTTTTACTTGTCTTTTTTTTTCTCTTTTTATTTTTATTTTTTTTAAACAGTCTCACTTTGTCACCCTTGGGAGATTGCCATGGCATCATAGCTCACAGCATCCTCAAACTCTTGGGCTCAAGTGATTCTCTTGTCTCAACTTCCTGAGTAGCTAGGACTAGAAGGTGCTTGCCACAATACCCAGCTATCTGGCTGGCCTCCAACTCCTGTGCTCAGGCAATCCACCTGCCTCAGCCTCCAAGAGTGTTAGGACTACAGGCTTGAGCCACCACTGGCCTTGTCTTTTCATTTTAATAACAAAAAAGAGCCATTTGTTGAACATTTATTATATATCAGGCACATGCAGAGTTCTTTAATCAGCTTAGATCTCGCTTAATTCTCACAACTCTGAGCTAAGGGCTCTTTTTACCCACATTTTACATATGGGGAAACTGAGGCACAGAGAGGTTAAATAGCTCACACAAGGTCAGACAAGACCAGACAGAACGAATGAGAAAAATAAGGACAATGAAGGGCAGTTTTGTTTCAAAAATATGGTTAAATGTATACGATGTAAAGACCTGTCTTTTATTCTAAAATTATATCCTTACATTTTTTTGATATTAAAACGGTCATCTTTAATAAAAATTATGGTGCCAGCAGTGGTTACCATGTTGTTATTTGTTTGTTTGAGTAAAACATACTTGATAAAATGAAAAGATGGTAACTGCATAGTGACCCAAATTCATTCTGAAATGTTCTTGGTTTCTGAATTAAACCAAGACGTCTGAGAACCACTGGCCATATTAAAAGGCTACAGGATGGGAGCTGACCCCAGGATCTTCCACTTGACTGCCATGCTAAGGGCCCCAGCAAATTCTGTCACCTCTGAGTCTAAGTAGCCCCAACCTTGTAAAGTTGGGGGAAGGATCAAGGAATTCACCTTCACCTAGTTACTGCCTGCATCCCATGTGTCCGGCGCAGAGGAGAAAACCATGAACAAAACAAAAGCACCTGGCTTTGTGGAGCTGGCAGGCCAGTGCGGAAGACAGGTTGGTACGGAAATCCGTAAATGAGGTGGTGTCTGAGACAATGACTCACTCAGAGAAAGTACAGTGGGAAGGGGGGCAAGAGTTTATTTTTAAATCCAAGAGTCAGAAAAGACATCATGGAGTAAAGTCCACAGGAGGTGAGAGTGTGAGCCATGCAGATATTTGGGGAAGAACATTCTAGGCAGAGAGCACAGGCAGTGCAAAGGCCAAGAGACCAGACCTTGCCTAGGGAGGTGGAAACCAGAGAAGAGGCCCGTGTAGCTGGGGTTGGAGTGAGCAAGGGAGAGTTTATGGTGAACGGGTAAGCAGGGCCAAGTCAGGGAAGGACCCTGCGAGCGAGTGGCGTGCCGGCAGGGTTTTGGGTGGCCTAGATGCCTGATCTGCCAGGCAGATGAGGGCTACAGGGTGCCTGTGCCAGAGAAGATGCCCGAAATAGTCTTTTCCTTCCTTCCTTAGAACCTTCTTGGGACTTCCAGTTTCCAGATGGCTGGTCACTGGCTCTAGGCCGTTCTACCTCATTGATGCTGCTCCCCAGAGCGCAGTTCCGACCTCAAACTAGGGGCTTTTTAAGCTGAAAATAATTCAAGCCAAAAAGGGCCTTTGTTGATTGTTTTCATACATTTCCTCTTTTCAGTGACATTTTTACCTCCACACAAATTTGACACCTTGTCTCTGTTTAAAACAAGAGACATTTGGCTTTTTCTGGGGTACAAAGGAAGTGTATAGGTGATCAGCTGGGGAGGGGCAATGGGTAAGTCACTTAACCTTGTCAGGGCTTAGTTTCCTCATCTGTAAAATGGCAAAGATAATGACTGTCTCCCACAGTGGCTCTTGAGATTAATGAGATTATATGTAAAATGCACTAAGCACCCTGAGGTGTTTGATGATTCCTTCCTAATCAGGAGATAATCTTAGACCCTTGACAAGAACCAAACACTAACTAGGTTTTTTTCTTGGTTGGAGCTCTGAGCTAGGTTGACCTGATATTTATGACTTTGGACAAACAATTCATACTCTCTAGGCCTAGGTGTTGCCATGAGCACAATGAAGAGATGATAGCAATACTCCCAAAAGAGGATCACTTGAGATAACAGAGGTCAAGGTGCTTTGCAAATTGAGAAGCTATGTTCTGGCTCTGTGCCCATAGCTCAGCGGTTAGAGGACCGGCCACATATACCTAGTCTGGCAAGTTCGAACCCAACCCAGGCCTGCTAAACAACAATGACAACTACAAAAAACAAACAAACAAACAAAAAAACAGCCAGGCATTGTGGCAGGTGCCTATAGTCCCAGCTACTTGGGAGGCTAAGGAAAGATAATTGCTTAAGCCCAAGAGTTTGAGATTGCTGTGAGCTATGATGCCACAGCACTCTCCTGAGGGGGACATAGTGAGACTCTGTCTCAAATATAAATAAATAAATAAATAAAGCTATGTTCTGACAGACAGTTCTAAATCAATAATGATAATCAGTGTGCTCTCAGGCCCATGTGCACGGGCTGCCCTTCCAGAGTGACCAGGCACAACTTGGGCACTCTACAACCCACTGAGGTCCCAGTTTCTGTCACCCTAGCAGCACCGCCTAGGATTTTGGCTCCCAGCCCTGACCACACATAGAGTGCCCAACTTTCCTGATTTGCCTGGGACTGAGAGGTTTCATGGAATATGAGTCTTTCAGTGCTATAACCAGTCCCAGGCATGCTGAGATGTTTGTTCCCCCTAGCGGCACGTTGAAAGCTCTGGGGTATCCTTCAAACTGGGCAAAGAATCCCTGGGCTAAGTCACTGGGTTGGGGTGTGGTCTGAGCATTGGAATGATTGGAACCAAGGAACAATTCTGCTCTGTGGCCAAGGTGAAGAACAGGTGCCTGGAGGCGGGTAGACACCTGGGCTTTAGAGGGTGATATTGGCTAGGGAGGGTTGGTTCATTGCCCCTGGGGAGCCCACCCCTGGGTTATGGACATAAGCAAGCTCATGCTCAAGGGGTGTGTGCAGTCTCTGGTCACAGCAGGGAAAAGGACTCAAGCAGTGGTCACAGTAGCATCCTCCTATGGAACGTCACAGGCTGGGGACACGTTAGGGCGTTCTATCCCTGAACAAATTACTGTTCCTAGGGGGCCTTCCTGCCACCCCTCTCCCTACTCGGCTGATTCCTTCTCCTTGTCAAGCTTCACTGCAGACATCACCTCCTCCAGGGAAGTCCTCCTGAGCTCTTCCAGATGGGTACTTACTAGTCTGTAAGCTCATTGAGGATGGCAGGTCATTCAAGTGGGTGCTCAATAAGTCTGCTGGCTGAGTGAATGGAAATGAGCATGTACACCAGCAAATGGGTCTGTTAGCTTGGAATCTAAGACTCTCCAGCATTTTCTCAGACTGACCACATTCTGGCTGCTGGCAGCTGGTTCCCAAAGTGGTAGACAAGAGGGTAAGAATGGTCCTAGAGACTCATCTCTACCCCCGGTGGCACAAGCCCACCTAATGCCAGCGAAGAAACCTTGCGTGGACCCGAAACAATCTACCCCTTTGCTTACGCAAACTCCAGTTTCTTTAGGTCCCGGACAGCAGGAAGCTCCCTGGCTGTGTCTTCTGAGGAACTTCTCATCCTGGAGAAAACAGGCAGTTAGTGGGGGATAAGGATTTTCTGCCACAGAGCCCTTATCCGTGGGTCCCATAACGGCTTCCCAGTGCCCAAAACTCCCTGGGAAGATTGCCTTCCTTGGGATTATTGTTGCGCTTTATTGAAAAGAGACATCGCAGGACTGTGTGTTTCCTGGCACAGAGCCTCAGATTCAGCACTTGGTAGCACCGGGCCCAGAGAGCACATAATAATGCGTGATGAAGGGGTGAGGGGGACAGTTAACTTGTTCTGTGGTCAAGTTTCCTCTGCCCTCTGGATCTTAGTCCTGCCATCTATAAAATGGGAATGACACTGGTCCTAAATTACTCAAAGGGTGGCAGTAGATGTCACTTTTGTTACTGGATGCAGAAGCCATCTTTGTCAACTCCCAGAAAGGGAGCATTTCTCCTTGCCTTTAGCTAAGAAGAACTGGGCATACAAGGGCATGTTTCAAATGGAGCAAAGTGTTTTACCCAGTAGGCTTTGCCTGAGCAGCAACTGCAGTGAATTATTCCAGGTAGCCATTGCCCAGAAGGAGGACATGGGTGCCCCAAAGGAAAGGAGGCACTGGAAATGACCATGAAAATCATGACAATGGGTCCTATGTGTCCTCAACATGCATAGCCCCATCCCTCACCCCCTCACCTCTGGGTCTGCACAAGGTTGCCCAGGTCTTCCACATCCTTCTTGGACTTGGCTTTGAAAGGCTCAATGGTGAACTTCTCCTCCACAGCCTGGAGTAGCTTGAACTCCCCACGTTGCCGTAAGGACTCCCACAGCCCCACCGTGTCACTCAAGGCAGCCCTGTGGAGGGACGGCCTCAGACCCAGGCACAGTGACTGGGCTAGACCATAATAAAGGGGCAGTTCCATGAAGGGACCTCCTATCTATTCAGATTCTTTCCTTTCTTAGCTTAACCTCCTCCAGAAAGCCTTCCATAACCACTCCAGCCCTTATTGAGTCCTCTTTTCTTACAACTCTCACAGTGTTTTGTTGCCCTTTTTACTTTGGCTACCAGGAAGCACAGTGCTAAATTCTTGGCACAACTGTATGAGATTTTATGACATGGGTAAAGTACGTTTAGGAGGAACGTGGGGGCAATTCTCTGAAGATGAAGCTGAAGTGCTCAAGCAGATTTCAGAAAGACTCAAATGCACCAAATGAAGGAATTTAGACTCAATATCAAGGATGGCAGATTGTCAGCAGGAGTGGGATATGATCAAATTTAACTTGTGGGAAGAGCACTCTAGTGGCTGCATATAAAATAGAGTGGAAGAGCAGAGAATGAAGGTAGTAAGGTCAAGGGGAGTCCAGGGCTTTAATCTAAGCATAAGAACACAGTGCCTTGATCATAGATGAAGAGAAGAAAACAAATTTGAAGCCAGGTCAGTCTTGGATTCTAGACGTGATCTGGTGCCTGGCACACAGAGGTCCTTCCAATATTGGTTAGAAAACAATTCTGCCCCTCACTGCTGCATGGCTTTGGGCAAGCAGCTGCCCCTCTCGGAGCCACAACATCATCATCTCGAACATGGGGTGTATCGCTTCTGCCCCACCCGGCTGCTGTGCACATGCAAGTGGGACCCCATAGAGTGAGTATGAGGCCCAGCAACAAGGCCACCGTCAGTGCCCAGCACAAAGGAGCCCCCTTTCCCCATCCTCTGCCCCCACCTGAAATGGGTGACACAGCTGAGTCCCACGAGGCTCCCTAGTCCAGAGGGGTCAATGCCAGTGTTGCACAGGTCCAGAGAGAAGTCTTGGCCGGCTGCCTCTAAAGCCCTGCCCAGCACATGTGCATCAGGAGGTGTGAGCCGGGTGCCTAGGAAGGACAAGCGGGCGGGGAGCTCCTGCACCACGTGCTGCCAAATTCCAACGTCCTCCGCCTCGTGGGCACAGTGCAGCAGCTCCAACAGCCGTCTCGCCCGCAGCATCCCTGGCTGAAGCCTCTTCAGGTACTTGGTGAGGACTTTCTGCTTTCGGTCTGCCAAGGTGGTTGCTGCTGGCCTGACCAAGGCTCCCAGGCAGCGGTCATGGGGCTGAAAGATCAGCCCGGTCAGAAAGCGTGGCACACCTTCCAGCCAGTTGTCATAGGGCCTCTTCTTCCTTGGGGTCAATGCTAAATACTGTGGCAGTTCCTTGTCCTTGATGTCACTGCTCAGAGCCAGCCACAGGGCACCCAAGAAGCACTGCAGGAGGAAGCTGGAGAAGGCCAGCCGGGCCTCAGTGGCCCCTGGGCTGGGTCGTACTAAGCCCTTAGCCACAGCCCAGGTCCTCACCTCCACTGAGGGGAACTGGTCTTCCCGCAGGTTACCTTGGTGTCTGCGCCCCAACTCCCAGGCCAGCTTGGCCAGCTCCGCCAGGGCCCCCGGCGGGCTGTCTCGGGCTGCAGGGCCCAGCAGGCCAACGTAGAGTCCCGTGAGCGTGGCAGGCAGTTCAGCCCCATCTCCCTGCTCCAGCAGGGCCTCCAAGAGCTGGCACATGGCCCGGCACAAAGTAGGGCTGTGACTGTGACTGAGGAGGAAAGGCTGGTCCTGGAGGAGCGCTAAGGCTCTCTCTTGGTACTCGGTCACCCCCAAGTTCTCAAAGTAGCGCAACACATAGGCCTGGGTCTGCTCAGGGGAGAAGCCAGCCACCTCAAACAGGGCATCGGCCTTGCTCAGGCTCTGGGCCAGGCGGCCCCGGGGCCAGGCAGTGAGAAGAAGGGTGCAGCCTCGCAGCAGCCTCCGCTGGAAGAGGCCAGCCAGCAATCCCCGGAGGGAGCAGGGTTCTGTGGCCCCTGGGCCACCCGTGCTGTGCAAGAAGCCATCCTGGGCCTCCAGCTCCTCAAAGGCGTCCAGGATGAGCAGAACACGATCAGGCCTCCTCAAGATGTGTCTGAGCACCTCGTCATCCACCTCCAGTGGCTGTGGGCCCAGGGAGAAGAGCAGGTCCGGCAGGCGGTAGGTGTCCCCAGGACGGTCCAAACAGTGGCAGGGGATGTGGAAGGCAAAGTCGTACTGTGGAAGCTGCCCACGGGCCCAGGCGCGGCTCAGTGCACGGGCACAGCAGCTCTTCCCCTGCCCGGCCCTGCCCAACACGGCAATCACTTGTGTTTCACGAGGCTGCCGGCGCTCCCTGGCTGCCAGCAGCACCTCGGCCAGACCCCCTGGGGCCAGCTGCCGCTCCGTCCAGTCCGGGGTGGCCAGCTCCCACTCCTGGCTCTTGTTGCTGGTCCTCTCCAGCCTGGCTCTCACCAAGTCCACCTGCACCAGGAGGCCATCAGGGCCCTCGGGCTCAGCCTGATACTTGTCCTGCAGCGAGTGACAGAACTGCTTCACTGGCTCTGCAAAGGCCAAGAGATGTGTCAGATGGGGGCACACGAGACGCAGAGCCAGCCACCACGAGGCCAGCGTTGTGTGCTCATCCATTCACTGCACTGTTTTCAATGACTGCCTCATTCAGCTACCCACATGCTCATTCACTGAGTAACTCCTTGCCACCTCCATTCGTTCACTCATCTTCTCGCCCTTGTTTCTTTCCACTCCTGTCATGCCTTCGCTAGCTGCCTTCTTCTCTGGGCCCTTCATTTGCTCACCACAGGAGGTCATGGGAGGGGGCATGTTAAGAGATAGGACAACAGGGCCAGGTGACTCACACCTGTAATCCTAGAACTGTTGGCAGGAGGATTCTTTGAGCTCAGAAGTTCAAGATCATCCTGAGCAAAAGCAAGACTCTGTCTCTACTAAAAATAGAAAAACTAGCTGGGTGTGGTGTTGAGTGCCTATAGTCCCAGTTTACTTGGGAGGTTGAGGTAGGAGGATCACTTGAGCCCAGCAATTTTAGGTTGCTATAAGCTAGGCTGAAGCCACAGTACCCTAGCCTGGGCAATAGGGTGAGACACAGGCTCAAAAAAAAAAAAAAAAAGAGAGAGAGAGAGATAGGACACACCTATAATCCTAGCACTCTAGGAGGTCAAGGTGGTTAGATTGCTTGAACTCAGGAGTTCGAGACCAGCTCTGACCAAGATTAAGACCCTGTCTCAAAAAATAGCCTGGTTTTGTGGCAGCTCCCTATGTCTGAGTTCAAATCCTAGCTCTACCATCTATTAGTGTAATCTCGAGCATGTTATTTACTGCACTATGCCTCAGTATTCTCATCTGTAAAAATGGGGATAATATTGGAATTGTTTGACACTTGGATGATTTAACGTATCTAATGCACTTGGATGAGTGCATGAAAGTAGCATTTAGTAACTTAGCCACTCTCTTATTCACCCATTCACGCTTACCTCCCCTCGCCCTCATCCTCATCTACTTCTTCCTTCGTCCACTCAGTCCATTATCCTCTCTCCCTTCATCCATTCTCTCAGCCTCACCAATGAGATGTGGATACCCAGCATGAGCTTATCGAGGGGTAGGTTGTTGATAAATATTACATGAGTGAGCGGTGGAACAAATGCTGAAATGATGGCATAATCAAATAAATGAACAAATGAGTGAAGTAATGAATGTGTGAGCCAGCAAATGAATGATTGAGTAAATGAGTGAACAGCAGAGTGAAGTCAGATTTGGGCTTCTGTCTCTAGCACCTGGGGCAGAGGGACCCTGCATCACTCACCAGGCCAGTTTGCAAGCTTGCCAGAAACCTCCTCATCTACCTGGCATTGGGTGCCGGACGTCTCACCCTCTGGAGATGGAAAAGCTGGTGTCAGAGTTAGGGTGAGGGGCACCCCTGGGGACTTCCCTCCCTCTTGGCCATTCAGTCCTCAGGCACAGTCCTGAGGGCACAGCCCACAAAGGCTAAGTTTCCCAAGATGGAAGTAACAAGATACTGGCCCAAGACTATCTCTGACTCAAAGACATCTTTCTTTGGCCAGGTATCCTTCTAAAAATTTCACTAATGTTTTAAAATCACAGTATCTATCTAGAAATTGGAATTTTCAGCTCGAGAGGATCTGGCCATACCAGACATGCTTTTCTTCTGGGTAACAAGTATCTGAAGGCTGGTGACTCCATTTGGGTGGGACATGGATTCATCAGCTATCACCTTTCCCCAGCCATGCCCTCCTCTCCCTGAAGACCTTCCCTGTCCTATCTGACCCATGAACATGATCTGTCCTACAGGCAGGCTCTGCTCATGAACCTGGTAAGAGGCGATTCCTTCCCCAGGGCCTCACTTCTGCTTCCAGAACCTCTCACAGCCCCCAAGGGTCCTTACCTTTCACAGCTGTGTGAGAGGTCAGGGCTGGTTCAGGCATGCTGGGCAGGTCAGCTGCAGAAGGAGCAAAGGGACTGGTGGAGCCAGGCCGGTCTGGGGACTTTGGGAGGCTGTGGATAGTGAGGCCACCAGAAGAAGGTGCTTGGTTGGCCTGGGGAATCTCACCTACATTATGAATAGAGGAGGGTGTAAGAACAACCAGGTACCCAGCCCAGAACCCACTTGAATCACCCTTGTCCCAAAGCAGGTTATGGAGCCTGGGAAGACTGGGGAAGAGGAGAAGGAAAATTCCAAAGGAAGACATTTCAGGATGGAGCTGAGGAAAAGTGCTTTGGAGTTAGCTCTAGCTCCCAGAGCCTCGGTTTGTTCCCCGACTCTTGAAATAGACATAATCAGCTCAGAATGAACTTTGGGCAGGTGCGACGATAGCATTGTTCCCACTGCATGGTTAATGCTCATTTTTCTAGAACTGTCAAGAACTGCTTATCTGTTACCGAGGCATCAGTGCATTATACAGAAACTGGCATGTAACTATCAAAGGATGTTCTCAAGTGGAAGAAAGCACCTTCCTGGCCTCATTTCTGAGAGGCAAAACATGGCTTCTCTGGGACAATCTACAACCTCTCAGTGTGGTGAGTCAGCAGGACCATTTTACTGATTAGGAAATAATACAAAGTTGAGAAAGTTGTGCAAGGATGTACACCAAACTATTCACATCTGTATACTAAAGAGTGAGGAGACACTCAGTCAACTCTTGTAAGCATTTATCATTGATGTTGCAACTTAAAAACACAATACAATGTTTTAAAAGAAGGAAAATTTGACTAGCCTGAGCAAGAGTAAAACTGTGTCTCTACTAAAAATGGAAAAAAAATTAGGCAGGTGCAGTGGCAGGCACCTGTAGTTCTAGCTACTTGGAGGCTAAAGCAGGAGGATTGCTTAAGCACAGGAATCTGAGATTACAATAAACTGTGATGATATCATTGCACTCTAACCCAGGCAACAGAGCAACTTCTGGTCATGCAACTGGCCACTTCAGGAAGCTCTGCTCTTCTACTTTAATGTTTGGGAAATTGGAACTGAGAAATGTATGCTAGAGAGGGAGGATCATGAGAAGACACTAAGTCCCTACAGCCAAATGCGTGGGGTAGGGAGAGGTCAGTTTAGGGAGAAGTCAGGTTGGGAGAGGGAGGTGGTCATGGGGAAGGCTTCTCACTCACCCTGGTAGATGAATATACTGGACACCCCAGCTCCTGAGATTTGCCAGAGCCCTTGGGACAAAGTGGGGAGAGTGGGGATGAACTGGATGTGTCCAGGAGGGAGATTCAGGCAGCTTGCCGAGGACTTGGAGGGGGCTACAGCAAGAGACAAAGTCAGTGAGGTGGGATATCCCACAGCATCCAAATTCATAATTCTGCTCTCTGATTCTTTGATTACTGTCTGACTGCCCGAAAGGGCTCTCATTCCCTTGAGAGCAGCAGCTGTGTCTGTCTTGCCTATGATGGTGTCCCCAGCATGGAGCAGTGTGGCTGCACGGAGAAGGTGCTCCATAAAGAGCTGATGAGTATATCAGGCTGGCAGGTGAATTCCCTAAGTGGTGGAGAGTCTCTTGGCCACCCAGAGATGTATTTCCTTCTGAGGCATTTTCTGGCAGGGACTGAGCTGATGGGAACCCTGGGGGTGACACTGGCTGGGACAGAGGTGAGTGACATTGATGGTGGGTAGGGTTTAGTCCCTCCCATCATGCTAGCCCCTCAGCCACCTCCTAGGAGGGGTAAAGCCAACCCTCTCCAAGCCCTCTAACATACTGGCCATCTGGACGGTTTCCTCCAGGTGCGGCTGGCTACATGCTGGCTCCTGGTTGAACAGTGCAGGTGGAGGCAGGAAGGGCAGGGCAGTGGAGTTGCTCACTGGCTCCACCAGGAAACTGCCAGTCACCATAGGCACAGCAGGGGTCTCAGCTGTGGGGAAGGGGGTGTGTCAGAGGCTGGGTGCTTGGGGGCTTTGGGGTGGCAGGGCTCTCTCCTAATCTCTCTCCTAATCTCTCTCCTGGCAGTTAGAGGAAATGCCTGTCCTTTCTCAATCCTGCTGAGCTGGGCCAAACAACAACTGCTCTGTGCCGCCAGCCCCTCCACCCTCTCCTTGTGACTGGGCCCTGAGAGCTTTCCAGAGCAGGACCCTAGAGTCCCTGCACACCCATCGGGGTAGAATAGAACCTATGAACAGGCGGCTGGCCCCGTTTGCTACCACCCTCCATGGCCTGGCAGGGAGCTCCTCACAGACACGAAGAGGCTCCAAGCACTCAGTCTGTGCCCAAAGCAAGGCAGGGGTTGCATTGTGCACACTTCTCTGCCTTCACCATCAGACTTGGGAAAGAAGGCGGTCAATCTCCTCTGTGAAATGGAGAGATCTAAGATGGAAATGATACACCTCCTTCATCAGCTCGGGAGCTCCCTGGGAACGGGGACCACTTCACAATGCTGAAGTCCTCATAGGTAGAACTCCTATCTCCCTCATCAGATCGGGGGTCTTGGAGAATAGGCACCTGTCTCTCCCATTAGATTAGGAGCTCCCTGAAAACAGAGACCACTTCTCCATCATCCTGGAGAGGGTCTTCATGGTCCTGTCTGTGTGATCAGACTGGAACTTTCTGGGGGCGGGAACTAGGCTTTCTCCATCCAACTATGAGCCTTTCATTTCTCTGTCTATTTTCCACACAGGGGCTGGTCTCTCCACCTTTGTGATCATAATCAGGTAGGAGGGAAAAGGGAGGTGAGGGGGAGGGAAGAGGAGAGGATGGAGGAAAGAGAAGGGAGAGGAAAGAGAGGAGGAGGTATCCAGTGGCAGGAGCTTGGGGGAAGGTCTCACCTGGTATGGGCCCCTAAGGAGGGCAGGAGGGCTGCTGGGTGCCTGTCTGGCCCAGGTGACTTTGCACTCTTAAAAGGAGAAGTGTGGTATGGGGGAGCACTGGAATAAGGCTGGGGGTGAGTGTCAGCTCCAACTCAGATGAAAAAGAGGGGGTGACAGGCTTCATAGAAGATGCTGACATCTCCTAGCAGCCTTCAAACTGCAAGATGTGGGCTAGGGAATCTTGACCTTGGTTTGACTCCCACCTCCCCCTCTCATTAGCTGTGAGATTCTGGACAAATGACTTCCCTTCTCTGAGTCTCAGCTTCCAATGTCAGTTTATATGGGCACCTGTGGAGGGCCCTCCCTGGCCCTCTGCCCTGCTCACCCAGCTTCTGGTGCTTCGGGTCTGCAAGAGGTTCCTCTGGGAAGGCTGCAGAGAGAACACCATGGTCAGCTGCTCCAGGGAAGGGATGTGCCAAGCCAGGAGGTCTCATGACCCCAGCAGGTCCTGAAGCCTTCCCTCCAAGGGCTGGGAGGTGGCCTTAGGGGCCCCCACCACCTCTCCTTGCTCCCTCCCTTTCCTCCAGCCACACTGGCCCCTGCTCAAACCCACCTTGAGCCCAAACTCCCACAAAGCACCCAGGGCAGCAGAAGGAGCT
>NW_003852584.1:2492819-2505487 GCF_000181295.1 Otolemur garnettii
CCACAACCTGCCTTTTGAATCCCTTCCTAGCTATGTGCCTGTGCGATACAGCCTGTCTGAGCCTTTGGTCTCAAGTCTATGAAATGAGGATCGCTGTTGGAAACCAGTGGGTGAGCATAAAGCACTCAGCACATCAACAGATAAAAACCCATGTGTCCCTTAGAGAAGGCTGTTTAATTGAATGTGGTTTACTGACCCTGTGGAATACCACACCAGCCCTAAAAAAGAAAGTCTGCTGAAGCACATATGGGGAAATGTGCTAGTGTCTGCAATTTATAAAATGTGCCAAAAAATACAATGGATGGAGGCCTGGGTAGACAGAGGAGTGGACAGATAGACAGAGATGAAGCCAAATATTAATTGTAGAATCAAAGTGGTGGGCACATGGCTGTTCATAGTGCAATTCTTTCACCTTTACTGTTATGCTGAAAAATTTTATAATAAAATGTTGCAGGTAGGCTGGGCATGGTGGCTCATATCTATAATTCCAGCACTCTGGGAGGCGAAGACGGGTGGATTGCTTGAGCTCACAAGTTTGGGACCAGCCTGAGCAAGAGCAAGACCCCATCTCTACTGAAAATAGAAAAACTGAGGCAAGAGGTTCACTTGAGCCCAAGAGTTGGAGGCTGCTGTGAGCTATGATGACACCATGGCACTCTACCCAGGGCAACAGCCTGAGACTGTCTCAAAAAAAAAAAAATTTAAAAAAATTTCGGGAAATATTTATCAAATGAAAATGAAAAGAAAACGGAAAGAAAGAAGAGAAGAAAAAAGGAAAGAAAAGGGAAGAGAAGGGAGGGGAAGGGGAGGAGGAGGGGAAGGGAAAGGGGAAGGAAACGAGGAAGCTCCTGGACATAGGACCATGTCTTCTCCATCCATAGTACAGAAATGACCTTCCAGACATTAAATGAAGAAAGCTCAGTGCAGAATAATGTAGGTAAAATGTAGCCATTTGTTAAAAATAAAAAAAAAAAAACCTAACAAAAGCAAAGAGCTGGCTGAAAGATGAAGAGAGTATTTTTGACAAGTAAAAAGGAAACTGGGAAACGTATGTTCCCTCCAGGGAGGTAAGCTGAAGGACTAGGAAACAGGAATGAGAGGGAGATTTGTTTCACTAAATATTCTTTGCACTTTTTGAATTTCCATACCATGTGCCTGATTCACCTGTTCAAAAATAAATAGATGGATACAGGGCTTACACAGGCCCCAGCACATCATAAGCATCTTGATGAATGGTTTCCATTTTACAGATGTTCATTCAACAGTGTTTGTTGAGGTGCCGCTGCGTACTGGCCACTATGCTACACGTGGGAGATGCAGTGATGAGCAAGAAGACAAAGTCCCTGTCATCACAGTGGGAAAACCTGACAAAGGGCAATAAGGAAATAAGTCCAGACTGCAACCAGTGCTGAGGGCTTGGAAAGACACAAACAGGGTGACAGTGTGTGAGCTAATCTAGTGGAAGGGTGGTCAGGGAAGGCTTCCAGAGGGGGTGACATTTCAGCCAAGATTTAAAAGATTAGAAAGAGCTGTCCAAGGGAAGAACGAGGAGGGGGAAGGGCATTTCAGGTTGAAAGAACACTGAGTGCAAAGGCCCTGGGGCTGGCAAGAGCACATGGGTTGGTGGAATGGAGAGATGCCAGCATCTGGCTGGAGTATAGAATTCTCCATGGTGAATTTGGAAAGGTAGGAAAGGCCAGATCAGGCAGGCCTTGTGGTATGTATTCTGTAGCTGTTAGCAGGGCCATGAAATGCTCTGATTTGCATTCAGAAACTCCCAATGACTACCACAGGAGGATAGGCAAAGGAGGCAGGGAGATCAGGTGGAGGCTCAGAGAGGTGCTAGTACTTGCCCAAGGTCACACCGACTATAAATAGCAAGGCCAAAATTCAAACATAGTTCCTGCGATGCCAGAATCTGTGCTTCAAAAAATATCCCTCAAATACAGGGGTGACCTCTAAAACTGAAAGGAAAACCAGAACCCAAAGGTCCTTTTGGGAACGACAATCAAAAAAGCCAGGGACAGAAACCCATAAGGAAAGTGGGTACTTGCACCTGGGCCATCTGTCCTCCCTGGGTCACCAGGAGACAGGAAGTGAAGGATGAGGCAGTAGGTGTCCCCAAGCCCAGGTAAGGCAGGTAGAACTTAAAGGGGGAAAGCAACAGAGGCCCACAGGAGGCTTTGGAGCCAAGGAAGGGCCAGGTCTCAAGCAAAGCTAGGTTGGGTCAGGGAGGGGCTCACTCACGTCTTTTCTGGCTTTTCTGCCCCAGTTCTGTGGGCACTTCCACGCTCTCACCGATCACTTCATCTGATCCTATGTGCTCTACTTTGGAGATAAACCAGAGAATAACTCACCTGACCAGTGGAGAGGCCCAAGGTGATCCTCTATTGTCCCTATATTGGGGAAAGGCATCTGACCACTCATGGAGGTGTGGTCATCTGGTATTATGGTGCTCCCCAAGGAACAAGGAAGAACACTCAGCCTGAACCAAGCCACCACCCTCCCCCAACCCAAGACTTACTGAAAATGTCTTTGCTCAGTCCCTCCAGCTGGGAATCCTGGAACACATACTGGTCCAGTTCCGCTGCTCAGATGAGGAAAAGCTCAATCAATCAACAAGGTCTCACTGAAGGCCCACTGTGTGCCAGGCCTTGGGTTAGTTACTAGGAAGCTGTTACCCTCTGGGCCTGGCACACAATGGGGAGGCTCAATAAATATTTGCTGAATGAATGATCAAAATTAATGAATGAACACTGACCCTTCATGGACTTGTAAGCTCATTGAGAAAATGAGGTATTGATTCATTAAAAACTGATCTCCGACTGTAAAGTAGTGCAAGGCAGAGTGGTAGAATTGGCAAGGGGTTTGAATTCAAATTTCACTGCTATGCTCCACATGCCCTACTAGCTGTGTAACCTTGGGCCTGTTACTTAACCTCTCTGGGCCCCATTTCCTCATCTATGCAAGGAGAATAAATAACACCTACTACACAGGGATAGACAATGATGACTAGAGGCTCTGTATTTAAACCATTCAACACAGTAGCCAGTACACAGCACACACAATAAGTAGTGGTTAATTATATAAAGTGGTACATGGCTCAGAGCCTCCAGAAGAGAGTTATCATGGGAGGAGGTCAGGGCATCAGGAAATCAGGGAAGGCTTCTCAGAGGAAGGGATTCTGGATCCAGCACTTGAAAGATGGGGCAGAGTCTGAGAGACAATGGATAGCTTTGTGGGTCGTGGTGACAGAGTGAGAAAGGTATCCAGCATGTTTGGGGAACTCTGAGAGGTAGATGGCTATGGTAGAGTTTTCATGCTGGGGAAAGTTAGGACTTGATTTTATAGGCAATAGGGAGCCATGGAGGTCTTCTGAGCTGAGGGCTGGAATGAGGGCAGTGATGATGATGGTGACAATGGTGATGACACTGTTGTGTGGTGGCAGTGTCCCTTGAATGCTCACTCTGGAAATCCCTTTTCTAAGTGCTTCATACACAGCTACTTGTTCAATCTTACAATGATCCCATGAGGTAGACGTGATTACCGCTTCCTTTTATGAGCACACATGGAAGCAAGACACCTCAAATGAGTACTCGTGCAGGCCTGGGCTTGGCCTTCTGGAACACAGAGAAAACCCATAGATTTGAGGAGCAGACTTAGGCAAAGTGCCTGCTATGCTTTGAACATTCATCCCTTCCAAAATATGTATTGAAATTCATTCCCTGCTGTGGCAATATTGAGAGGAGAGGCCTATAAGATACGACTGGAAGCTCTAAGAGGTCTTGTGAATGGATTTGTCCACTTATGGATTGATGGGTTCATGGGTAATGGGTTAATGGGTTATGATGGGAGGGGGACTGGTGGCTTTATTAGAAGAAGCTCTCTGAGCTCTCTGAGCTTCTGAGCTACGATGTTCAGTTCTCTTGTCATGTGACCTCGCTCCACCTTGGGACTCTGCAGAATCTCCACCACCAAGAGGGTCATCACCAGATACAGCCCCTCAACCTTGGATTTCTCAGCTTTTGTAACTATGAGAAAAAAATTCCTCTTCTTTATAAATTACTCAATTTCAGCTATTCTGTTCCCAGCAACAGAAGACAGACTAAGACACTGCCTCATTTAATTGCTTAGGCAGCTTCTCATACCTCTGGAAACCCCCCTAAAGAAGGAAAAAACTCCAAATCCTGAAAGATGCCAAAATACTTAATTACTGCCTGAAGTTTTGAGGAAATGTGAATGCTCTCATCCCCACACACTTCTGCTTCCTCTAAGTAAATTCCCAGGAAGGGAAGGAAGCAGGCAAGCTCTCAGTTCTGTAATTTCTGAGACGGTACAGTTACTGCTTGTCTCTAAATTCTGTCTTTGTGTGATGTTCAATTAACTGTACTCTGGGGGGAAATTGGCCACATTTGTGCCAGGCACAAACCTGCTGAGTATTATGGTTCCTGGGTTTCCACCAAGGGACACTAAATACAATCATGCAGGTTGGCCACTGCACAAAGGGTACCCTAGCCAGGAGGGCAAACGGGAGCCGGAATCCAGCTTGTGCTTTGCTAGCCAGGCTGTTACTTCCTGGGGTAGACTCCAGGAGAAGAGGCGCCCTTTTCTAATTCCACAAGAGCTCTGTATGAGAAGTGGTGATACTGGTGAGGAGGGATCCTCTACTCTCCCCAGCAGCAGCAACAAAACTTCCCCCCAAAGAGTTCTGCCTTGGTCTGAAAGCTTTAGAAACTCTTTTTAAAGTTGCAGACCAGCTGCTCAGCTTGAGCCTTAGCAAAGGTCCCAAAACCACTTTCCTTTCTGTGGCTTAAAAATGAGGACTTTGAAATGAGTGTACCTAGGTTAGAATTTCAGGCATGCTCGTTACTTTCTCACTGCAGCCTCTGATAGGTCGGTTCACCTGTTAAAACCTCAATCTCCTCGTCTGCAAAGGAGAAGCGACAACACGTGCTTCCTTTGTTGTTGTAGAGATTGGAGGCAAGATGCATGTGGCAATTAACATATTACCAGTTCCCGGTAACTGGGAGTTACTATAAATACGAGAGTAGTTTGGCTGAGGAGCTGGGAAGGAAAGGGGAAAGTGTATGGTGTGTGCTTTCTGGGAAAGACAGAAAGAAGAGCAAGAAACTGGTTGGAAATGGAGGCAGAAGAAGTAACCGTGCGATTTTGGTTGCCTGGTGGTCTTTAGTGGAGAGACCTAGTTCCCTCACTGGCCTCCATCTCCCTTCCTCCCCGAAGCCTCCATTCTTCAGGCCCTATTCAGCGCTCCCTTGCCGTGATTTCTGAGAGAGGGGCCTGCTGAGGTCCCTGGTAAATGGGTGCGATTAACAAACAGGACAAAGAACGCTTTTCCTCAGGGCCGTCCTCACCGATATTGGCATAAGCCTCCCTGGTCTCTTCATCGCCTTCTATGTCACACAGCAACCGGCTGAACTGTTCGCAGTTGATGGTGTCTGTGTCGGGTTCTGGGAAGAAAAGTCCCTCGGGTGAAGCAGGGGAGGTTTGGGAAGAGGGCTGGTGGGGACGGAAGGAGAGACGGGGCCGCGCGCAGGCAGGGAGCTGTCCGCGGTTCTGACCGGAGCTCCGCGGCCAGGCCCTGCCCAGGGTGTTGTATCAGGCAGCTGAGGGGTGGCCAAGAGGCAGAGCCCCGAGGGAAGGGAGCTCACCTGAGCAGAGCTCAATCTCTTCTTCTCCAGCCAGGTCCATCTGGTCATAGAAGTGGTAGAGGTGCCAGGGGTCGGCATTGCTGTTGAGAAGCTCCAGGTACCCGCCTTCTAGAGGCCCCAACTCCATGGCAGCGCGCTGCCCAGTGCCTGGGAGAGAAGCCATGCTCAGTGATCAAATGGGGTGCTGGAGAGAGGCAGAAAATTTACGCCTACTGCAGTTCCCAGTTGGTGAGGGCGGAGTTGGGGAGAATGAAACAGTTAACCATTCAGCATGCTCAGGGTGAGGAGAGAGGCAGCCATATCCCTTTCCTCTAAACAACCACATTGGGAAGATGCCCATGAGACAGAAAAGGGAACTGGGGAAGTGTAGATTCAGGGGTCTCATACCAGGGAGTCAGGAGACCTGGGTTCCTAGTTTGGTACTGCTATGAAAACACCAGCTAAAAGAGGAGAGAGTGGGGAGGGGGAGATGTGGGAGAAGGGAGGTATTCAGGGGGGCCTCACCTAATGTGCATAATGCAATGGTACATTTCAAAACTGTTAAGAAATGAGTATAATTGTGATGAATGCATTACTTAGTTCAATGTAAACATTTCACATTGTATATTGAAGCAGTACCCCAAACCCTATAAATGCATCAATGTACAAAGTTATGATTTAATAAAAAATAATGTAAAAAAAGAAAGAAAAACACCAGCTAAGACTTATAGAACACAGTAAGTGCCAGGCACATGAGCTGGCACACTTGATTCTCACATTGGCAACTGTGCGAGGCAGGCCTATTACGATCTCCATTTTACATGTGGGAAAACTGAGGCTCAGAGAGGTGACATGATTGACATAAGGAAATCCAGGTTCAATTCCCCCGAGTTTGAACCCAGGCAGTGAGGCCTGAGGACCTGCATTGAACTGCAGCGCTCTACTGCCTTGGCGGCTTATGCAAGTCTCTTCTCCTCTCCATGCCTCAGTTTCCTAATCCGCAAATTCAAAAAGTCTAGAAAGATTCTAAGATTCCTTCATTATAATTTATTGAAGTGTATATTAAATGCTTTGAACACTGCCTCATTTAATCTTTAAAGCAATCTCAGACATGTCCACACAAAAATTTATACATAAATGTTCATAGAAGCATAATTCATAATAGCCATCATAAATATAGAAACAACCCAGATGTCCACTAACAGATGAATAGACAAGATGTCATCTCTCCACATAATAGAAGGTTACTTAGCCACGAAAGGGAATGAGGATCGACAGGTGCTGCAACAGGGATGAGTCTGGAAACATTATGCTGAGGGAAAGAACCAGACACAAAGGAACACACATCATACGGCTCTGTTTATATGAAATACTCACAGTAGGAAAATCAGGAGAGATAGAAAGATACGGTGGTTTCCTGAGGCTGGGGAAAGGCTTGGGGGGGAATGGGAGCAACTGGTGGTGGTTATGGAGTTTCTTGGTGGGGAGTGATGAAGAAAATGTTCTAAAATGAACAGTGAAAATGATTGCACAACACTGACCATTGAATTGTACGTGTTAAATGGGTGAATTGTACAAAATATGTGAACTATATCCCAATACAACTTTTAAAACAAAATAAAACCTGGCAGGTAAGCAGGTGCCATTTTGCAGATGAGGAACTCAAAGCTCAGAGCAGTTATTACCAGGGAAAGTCAATTTTAAGCCCCATCTGTATGACTCTGGGCCCCTGTCCTGATCCCTGGCTCAGGTCGTCCACTCTTCCAAGCTGTACTCATTCCCTAGAATTGAAGGAGCAAAGTGCCACCAGTCACTTAAAACAACAGGACTTCATTCTCTCACAGTTCTGGAGGCTGGCAGTCAAATCCAGGTGTCATCAGGGCCACACTCCCGCCACGGGCTATAAGGGAGAACCCTTCCTTGCCTTTTTCAGCTTCTGGGAACCATGGGTGATCCTTGACTCGTGAGCTTGTGGCTACATCACTCTGATCTCTGCCTTAGTGGTCACATCATCCCTGCTTTATGTTTCAATTTTCCTGTGCCTTTCTCTTATAAAGACACTTGGCATTGGATTTAGGACCTACCTGGATAATCCAGGATGATCTAATTACAAGATCCTTAATTCTATCCACAAAGACTTTAGTTAAAGTCACATTGACAAGTTCCAGGGATTTGATATGGACACATATTTTGGGGGGCCACCAGTCAGCCCACCACACATGGGATACAAATACCAGCTGGAAGGAAACAGAAAAATTATTGAAGGAGATGAGAGGAGTGCTGACCCGAAAGCCAGAGCATCAGAAGGACCTCCTAAGTGTACCGTCCTGGGCCTGGAAGAGAATAGGGCCAAAGTAGGGCGGGGTATCAGGTGGTTAAGGTGGTGAGGAAACACATGCACCCGACTCATGACCCCTTTACAGAAACTCCTTTTCTTTCACATGTCAATGGCTCAAATAGCACAGAGAATAAACTGCCCCATCTGACTGGGGTCCTGGCTGAGGCTGCCTGATCACAGCACAGTGAGGAGGGCTGCGGAAACATCAACACAACAGGCTTGCAGCCAGGGCCCTGCCAGCCGTGACCAGAGGAAGCAGAACTGAAAGACGGGGCCACCACCCTTTTCTAGGAGTAGGGCTGAAGCTGAGAGATGGAGAAGGGGGGCTTTGCCACCTCTGCCAGTACCTTGGTCTGGGCTCTCTGACCACCTACTGTCCTCTCCAGGATGGTAAAGGGAGACTCCCTGCCCTGCATCCTTCCCGCTGTCTGCCTTCCATCCAGTCTGTGGTATTTCCTGAGAGCCCATACTGTAGCAATCTGCCTTTTTGGAGGCAGTGTGATCTGGCAACAACAGCTCCAGGCCAACCCTAGCAGTTCCATGAATGAGTTGTGTGGCTTTGAGCAAATTACCCAAACTCTTGGTTTTCTCACAGAGCATAGGGTCTGCCAGGGACTCTGGAGCTCAACCTCCTTCATTCTACAGATGAGAAGACTGAGCCCCTAAAAAGGAGCAAGACTTGCAAGAGATCCTACAGCCTGTCGGCGGCCCGGCCTGCACGTGATGTCCCCGGCATAAGACTCCTAGCCCCATACTCTTCCCTCCCATAAAAATGCTCCCATTTGAATGATCACCCCATCATAACTAGGCATAAGCCCGCAGTCCAGGTCTTATCTCCAAGGGGAGATGGTGGCAGGAACAGCAGGGAGGAGGCTGAAGAAGTTTAGCTTAGCCTCACTTAAACACAGACTCAGCTTTGCACCTTGGACAGCATTGCCAAGTGTGGTTAAGCAGAAAAACAGGAGAGACACTGACAGAAGAGAAAGAAGCCAGCTCACGTGAGCTGCGGAGTCAAATTGCCTGACTCTGAGCCTGCGCCTACCTACCAACTCACCGCAATCAGACAAGTTCATTTTTTAAGTGACTTAGAGCCTCAGCTTCCTCATTTGTGAAATGGGAATAATAATTGATAACTCATAAGGAGTGAGTTAGTTGATTCACCTGGAGCCCACAGAAAGGGGACTGGTGGGCACTGGTTGCTCCATGAACGGGACCTTAGAGCAGCACCAACGCACACATGGGGAGAAAGCAGGCAGGTGGACCTTAGTGCTGTTGTTAATTTGCCTCTTTCCTCTGTGAGGGTGACAAAGGGACCTTTTCTCTTCCATTCTTTCCTGAGTCATCACGTTTGTGAAGCCAAATAAGGAAACCCCACAGACCCCACAGTGTCGAGAAAGGCCCACGCCAGCAAGGCAGCTGGGATGTCTGGGCCACACACACCCACTGTCGTCACCAGCAGGGGTAAAGTTACCCAAAGACCCAAGTTCTAGGTCATCAGCTCAACCTGAAGAAACCCCCAACACAACACAGACCTCCCATCCTGCTTCCCTAAGACCAGAGCCTACAGCTTGAGCACTTCCCCTTGGGGAGCAGGGGGTTTGCAGCTCACACTGCCCCCCTGCCTCCATCCCCCCCATCTGAGTTCCCAAAGAGCTCTGGGGAGAAGGCAAGATGGAGTATCACGCCCATTTGGTGGAAGAGAAGATTCAAATGTGTTGCCCAAGGTCACGTGGTTTGAGATCCTGTGCCTGCATCCTGGCTGTGAAGCCTCAGGCAAATCACTTAAGCTCTCTAAGCACCTGTTTTCCCACCATTAGATCCAGAAAATAAAGAGGACTTTGAAGGATCATCAAAAGGCCTAAACAGGCTTAATGCAAGTGCCAGCCACACAGGACACCTGCGGTCAAAGGAAGCTCTTCCTGCTCGGAGGTATCAGAGCTGGGACTCAGCCTGAGACTTCAGACTTCCCAAATGCCACAGCCACCTCCTAATCATTCCAGTATCTACTTGGATCTTGGCCTAGGACATCCCTTTGTTCCCAGAGCCATGTTTTCCACATATTTATAGATACTTAGGAAGTACTGCAAAGGGCACTTGAATAGACTCTTTCCCCCTGCAATTCCAGAGGGGGCTGGGAGCAGAGATGGCACTAACCAGCCCACCTTAGAGGAGAGGATCCCTTCAGCTGCCCTGGCATGGGGCAGATCATACAAGTCAAAGCCTGTAAGGTCATGACCCCATCCGTTGAGCTGATTTACTTCCAGCCTCACATGTTTCTGTACATGGCTGACCCTCCACCCTAAGGAATGTTACAGAACCAGAATTCTCAGTGCCTACTGAGCATCAGGCACAGATGACACAGGACAGCCATAGGTCTAACTTACACATTAGCTGTTTATATTCCTGTTTTTTGGACAAAGAAGGGGGCTCAGAAAGATGAGTAGTGACCAGGTCGCTGGCTTCAAGTCCTCTGTTCTTCCCTCCCCCACATCCCCACTCAGCGACCCAGAGGAGGTGCCCTCGCCCAGTGAGGGAAGGTGTGGGTGGCAAGACAATTTCTCCTTTTGAGGCGTTGTTTGGCGCAGAGCAGAGGCGTGGTCTGTGTCTTTTTGGTAAACGGATAGTATTTTTAGAAGGTCCTCTTTGAAACTGCCCTCCCCCCAGCCCACCACATCCAACTTGAGAAAATGTCCCTAATCTTCTTGCCACCAAAAGTCCTTTCTGGGGAGATTTGTTTCCATCCCACTTCTTACTACATGCAGGTTTTGAGAGACTATAGGCACCAGAAAGGCTTCTAAAATAAAAATATATCCTTCTCTTCCCTGAGGGAAATCGATTATTGCCAGAATGTTCTCACTCGGACCTAAGTGACTTGGGTACCTGCCGAGACAGCCTCTTTGTGCGCCAACATCACAGTCTGTTGTGTGCAACATCATGGTCCATCTCGGTGGGGAGATTCTTTTGTGTCTGGGGCTATGCTGGTACCTTATATTCACTATTTTGTTTCAATTGTCACTTTGTTTCAGTTTATCAGAGTGCTCCGTTAGGCTCAGTTTATCAGACACTTTCTTCTTTGCAGAAAGGGGGAGTATAGCCTTGAAGGTCTAGGGGAGTGAAAGGAGCTCTTTTGCTACCCCAAATGTCCCCCACGCTGCCCCATGCTGTGGTAAAAGAGCGTGATAAGTACTTCCCTACTCTTGACTCTAAACTTCTCCTCCTGAGGAGGAGAAAGGGAAAGTCTCTGAGCTGTGTGTCTGGAAACAAGGTTTGAATTCCTGCGCTGCCCTTGATCTTGATCTTGAGTACATTTCTTTGTCCCTCTGAGCCTCCATTTCACCAACTGTGTGTACAGCCCACTCAGCGGGGCATTTGCAGTTCTGATTCCTCACTGCATGTCAGTTTTCCCCTCTGCCTTCCCCCAAAGCCCTCCTGACACCATCCTGCTCCCCAACCTCATGGCAAGCTATTTGCAGAGGGCAGATGACGGCTGGAAGCCGGGAGCCCGGGGATATTTATCTACCAAGAGCAACCCCAAATCACATTTTCCTGGAGCAAACAGCTCAAACAAGTCCCTGTAGTCCTCTAAATAAACGCGAACATCCATCTTTCCCTTTGTCTCTCCAAATCTGTGAGGCAATGATTTACTGAGCGTCTCCTACAATAAAGTCCCTGGGCACAATTCTCTGGGGTCCCCAAAGAGAGCTGAAATAAAGTTCCTGCCGGCAGCTTGCAACGTAGACAGAGCTGAAATTTCAGAGGAGAGGTAAAACGGGATAATAATACTACAGTGGTTATGGGACAGGCTCTGTCTTCAAATCCCAGGTCCACTGTGTGGCCTTGTAAAAACTACTTAGCCTCTCTGAGTTGTAGAATCTACTCCATCTGGTTGGCATAGGTGGGTTGCTGTCACTTGCCTAAAGTGCCACATCCAGTAAGTGGTATTAGATGGGAGCTCCAAAATTTAAACAGCAAAGTGTAACTTGACATTGCACAACTGGCAAAAATTAGACAGCTAAGAAACGCCAAGTTGGTCACACGGGGTTAGTGGGATGTAGACTGCTGTGGCCACGCTGCAGAACAAAAGCCTGCTGTCACTGGAATACGTGGGGTGCATAGACCCTACAACACAGCCATTCAGTTCTTGGGTCTATACAGCCCAAAGAAAAGCTTCCACAATTCTACAAGGGACCCCATGTGAAGATCCTCCTTGCTGTGCTATTTCTGGTGACGGGGAGCTGGAGGTCACCCGGGTGTTCATCATGGGATGGTGGACAGGTGAAAAGCAGCCATCGCACTCCATTATTAGAAGTGAAGATCAAATGCCTGAGAAGCAGCACAGGTAGATCTTAATAACACAGTACGGACAGAGACCCCGGGATGAGCTCTGACGGCCCAGTTCCAGGTGTGCAGAGTGACAGCACACACATGAGAAGGCAGCACGGGTTTTACAGAATGCACACAGATGACAGGACACACTGTGAATGCCTGAGAATCGGTGCCCAGGTAAGTGAAAGAAGAAGGAGACAAGGAAATTAATTAAAGAGGAGAGATGCCTCACGTGAACCAAAGAGTCTAGTGCACTATTAACAGAGCAGGGCAGGTAAATGGTTCAAAAGGCCTGAAGTTTAAAAGAAAAAATAAAGACAAAAGCACAAAGGAAGGAGGTGGATTGGGGTTGGTAT
>NW_003852584.1:2505635-2509358 GCF_000181295.1 Otolemur garnettii
CAGAGCCCCTAGCTCTCTGGCCTGACACTTGCTTGTCCAGTGTGAGTGACCCAGGAAGATGACACAGAGAGGACTTATGGAAACTACTGGTCTCACTCAAGACTTTCACTTCCTGAAAGGGCTTGACAAGGTCACAAGAGACAGAGGGAAACTAAGGCATGTAGCAATGCCGAGGGACTTAGAAAGCAGCTGGACGTTTCAGTCATGTCATTTCAGCTCAAGGCAGGGAGATGGAAACACTTGTGTGTATATGTGTGTTTGTGTAATAAAGGCCCAGAATCCAGACAACCTTCATGTCAGGACAGCTCTGGAAATGCTGCTGCTGGTAGGCTCTAGACCACCACTCTGAACCGCAAACTCCTCATCTGTGCCACCAGCGCTTGGCTTGAAGCATGACTTCAAAACTGAGGATTGACTTAGCCATACAGGCCTAGTTGTTTTGTTTCCCAGACAATCAAAATAAGTGTGTGTGTGTGTGTGTATACATGTGCATGTGTGGGTGTATGGGTGTGTTTTAATTTCTATCAACTGGGAGGCCCTCTGAGGTCTCTTCCTGCTCTGACCTGCTAGAAATAGGACAGCTTGGGATGGATGGGTGATTGGGGCAGGGAAAAGCAGAATTAAATTCTGTCCTGTCATGGAATTGAGATACATAGAAGGGTCTTTTTCTACAGAAAGGCTTGGAGGGGGGCTGGCCCTGAGCACCTAAGGGGGCCAATTCCACAGGGGAAGGAGCAGGAAGCCCCAGAATTGCATCACCTGAGCGCTGGGTGCGCCTGCCCAGCTCCAGTGCCAGCTCAGACTCAAAGGGGATTACAAGATCAACGGGCAGCTGCAGGATGGAAGAGTTGTTCCTCCCCCACCCCCGTCTGCTTCTCCACCGTGCAGTTCTAGGTTCCGGCGCCCTCCAAGATCTTGGCATTTTTATCACAGAGCCCAGAAGAACCAACAAGCCCATGGCAGGCCAAAGTAACCTCAAGGCAGGAATGCTAGATATGAAAGCAAGATCGGCTCCAAGCTCTGGCCACAGAGCTTCTCAGCAGCTGGAGGTGGCACAAAGGAAGAAGGACAGGCACAGCCTTGTCTCCACAGCCAAGTCTCCAATAGCCTGATGGCACCAGATCAACTCCGGGAGTCAGGAGACCCAACACCTGGGCACTGCTCTGCTTCTGACAGGCTGTGTGACCGTGGGCAAGTCCTCTGCCCTCTTTGGTCCCCAGGACCCTCATCTATTAAAGAAGAGGATCGTACAAGAGCAGTGACTTTCAAATACAATTTTGCAAGGGCCAGGCACAGTGGCTCACGCCTGTCATCCTTAGCATTCTAGGAGGCCAAAGTGGGTGGATCATCTGAGCTCAGAAGTTCAAGACCAGCCTGAGTGAAAGCAAGACCCCTGTCTCTACTAAAAATGTAAAAATTAGCTGGGCATTGTGGGGGGCACCTGTAGTCCCAGCGACTCGGGAGGCTGAGGCAAAAGGATCACTTGAGTTTGAGGTTGCTGTGAGCTATAACGTCGTGGCACTCTACTGAGGGTGACAACAGAGTGAGACTCTGTTTCCCCCCGCCCCCCTCCCAAAATTTCAAGGATCCCAAATCCCTGAACAGGTAGAGGTAAAGTTGTTGGGTTAAATGGGATTGGGGGCCCAAACCGCTCTTCCCCCAAAGGGGCTGCACAGAATACAGCCTAAAATCACTACTCCACTCAGTGAAAGAGCCAACCTGCACAGCTACAGACTGCGTGATTCCAGCTCTCTGCAGGGGAAAAGCCAAACCATAGAGATAATTAAAACAAAGTCAGTGGTTTCTAGAGGTTCTCAGGGAGAGAAGGCGGACACGTTTTAGAGCAGTGAAACTATTCATTCTGTGTGACTGCAAAGATGGATACATGACATCATACATTGTCCAAACCCACAGAACAGACAACACTGAGAGTGGACTCCAACGTAAACCACGGACTTTGGGTGATAATGATCAATTGTGACAAATGTGTCATTCTGGTGGAGGAAGCTGATGGACGGAGGAGCTGTGCATGTGTGGGGGCAGGGGCAGATTGGAAATCTCTGTATCTTTGGCTTAATTTTTCTTGTGAACTTAAAAATGTTCTTGAAAAATAAAGTCTTTTTGAAAAAAAGACTTCCACACACAACCCAAATGAAAATTTAGATCCTTTCTCCACACATGCTCTGACTTGACAATTTCAACTTGTGCAGTAGATGCAATGGTGTGCTGCCCAGAGCAGCCCCTTTAGGACAGCCAGCCCTTTCTCTAGCTTTGGACTGGTGGCCCAAGGTGGCTGCTCAAGTTCCCTAGGCACAGCCCAAAGTCACGCCCCTTCCCCTGGGGCAGCCCACATCCAGTGACTGGCCTATGCAGGCTGTGAAGGTCGGTTTCCTTGCCTCACCTTGGGCCAACCCAAAGTCCAAGCTTCAGCGCTCCCTGTGGGATTGTTCGAGACCTCTGTTGTGACTGCACTGCACCCCAACTCCTACCTCTACCCAATCCCGCTTCCTTCTCTTTCCCTCCAGTGGTTCGCCTCCTAATAACCCCCCAGTATGCAAATCTCCACCTCCAAGTTGGCTTCCCAGGGAATCTGACTGAAGACAGCTTGGTTCTGTTTTTCTCTAAGTGGGGCTATAAAATCATACAGAACCCCACAAAAGATACCACGGAGAACATCTCTGAAACCTCGGGCTAGCCACCTATCTTCTCTGGACCTCGACTTGAGGACACCCACCCCATCGCAACTTGAAAGCCTTGAAACTCAAATGAGACAACTCTCATTCGTGTGTGGCGCGCACACACAGGTCAACAGCAAAGTTGCCGTAAGAGCTGTGGCCTTCGTCCAGAACACAAGGCTGGCTCGCCTGACCTCCCCCTTGCTCTGCAGCCCCCACATTCCCAGCTGCAATGAATGATCTAGAAAGGAGTCCAACAAGTTTTTCCGGGAAGGGAACCTGAGCTAAGTGCTGGGGTTTGGCACCAGGGAGATAAAGATCTCGTGACACAGTTAGCAAAGCCAGGCCAGAAACTTGAGTTAACATAGTGCTAGCCAGGGCTGGGTGCAGGACACCCCGAGAGGAGCTGGCCTTGCCTGCCAGGATCCAACAAGAGTCCAGCAGTGAAGAGGTGGCTGTGAATGAGCATTACCAAGAGGTTAACCACATGTGATCCTGGGCTTCACCTCCAGTGGCTCTACTCACTCTATTCAGGGAGTTTGGGCCTGGTCCCAGGAATTTGCATTTTTATATGAGTACACACATGCTCCTTTTGTCCCCACCACCACCACACATTTGTACTGTAGTGATTCTGAGAAATAAGACAGGCTTTATTTCCGAGGCAGCACCGGTTTCCGCTTGCCAAGATGACATCACCTCTTAGCTTACTTTAACACCAGATAGTTCTTTAAAACCAAGTCTACAATTCCACGTCCCCCAAGCCTTCCAGATCCACCATTTCTGCAACTCTTCCACTTCTCCATGGCTGGAAACCCCAGCAGCAGATCAGACACTTACTCAACTCTTAATTCTTCCTTCCTGAAGCCTTTTAGCTGCTCTCTCTGCCAAGCGTCTGGTCTAAGAGTCCTCAGACCTCCAGCCTAGACTTTACAACAGCTTCCAGCTCCTTCCTCTAATCCAGAGTCTCCCAAACTTATTTGTCTGCCACTTTTATAATTTGGGGGGCTATATCTGCGCACCACCTGTTTTTTGTTTTTTTTTTTTTTTT
>NW_003852584.1:2509722-2519567 GCF_000181295.1 Otolemur garnettii
ATTGCACTCCCACGTACTCAGCAGCCTTATTCATAATAATCAGTAGAAAGGACAGGGTGTCCATCAACAGATGAATGGATAAACACCATACGGTAGACTATTACTCACTTAAAAAGAAATTACATTCTGGGAGAGAGGGGGAAGGAGGGGGTTGGTAAGCTCTCACCTAACAGGCACAATGTAGGGACACATGGCACACCTCCCGGGGGAGAGGCACAACTGCAACTTGGACTCTACCTAACAAACACAAACAAGGCAACCTAACATCTGTATCCTCATATTAATCTGAAGTTAAACAAAAGTAATTACATTCTGAAACACGACACAACATGGGCAAACCTTAAGACATTATGCTAAGTGAGAGAAGCCAGGCATAAAAAGACAAATAATTGGTATAATTCCATTCATATAAAATATGCAGAATAGGTAAATCCATAGAGACAGAAAGTACTGGGTGTCCCAAAGGTCACCACATACAGAGAAAGTGGTAAATTGTGCCAAATGCACAAAATACTCATTAGAAAATTTTATGAAGAGGTGGCCAACACACAGAGAATTAAAAAAAAAATTTTATAATGAATATTTTGTAAATAAAAGTACATTTAGCTACAACTTTCCCTTTTGCCGATGTATGGTGACTTTTGGAACACCCTGTAGCATAGATGTTACTAGAGACTGGGAGGAGGAGACGGTGGGGAGTAATTTCTTAATGAGAATAGAGTTTCAGTTTGAGAAGATGAACAGGTTCTGGAGATGGATGGTGGTGGAGGTGGCACAACATTTTGAATGTACTGAATGCCACTGAGTTGTACAATTGAAAGTGGTTAAAACAGTTAAGTCTATATTATAAAGAAAAGAAAATGTTTTCCATTGGGAAAAAACCCAACAGTATCCCTTATCATTGAAAACAAAAACAATGCCACCAAAATTATGCCAGCTTTCCTGCTGCTTTGTTAAAGAAACATGAACCAGCCTTAGAGCAATCACTCACTGTTAAAGATGTCAGAAATTTTGAGGTGAGAAGGATTCAAAGAATCTCAAAAGTATCTGTGTCTTCCCGATGAGAAGCAGTGTCAATTAATGCTTGTTTATGATCTGTCTTTGGACTGTGGTCGCGAGTGCCTCAGTCTCTGGAAATCTCCCTTTTGCTGGCGGTTTCCTCTCCAGTCTTTCTAAACAATCCCTTCTGAATCTATAGTAATCACTCCCCCTACATGCATGTTCTCTGGTGGTTTTCCATAGTGCTTTTGTGCGTGACAGACAATCGTCAGGAGAGCTTTCATCTTTTATCCATTTTACAGATGAACCCCAGAGCCGGCAAGTCATTTGTCAGTCAAGGTGACCGAAGGCTGGTAGGAGGCCCAAGCAGAAAAGCTTCCCCTCTCCCTACAGCCCAGGGCCGTGGCAGGGCATCCCTGTGTTAATTTTCTGACTCTACTCTGCACAAAATACCAGGTGCTGAGGTCTCAAAACATGAAACCAAGACACAGCCACAAGATGGTCCCGGATCAACAGGTCTCCCTTTGGCTACCCAGGCCCTGCCTGCATTTGAGGAGGTTATACTCACTTGCCCTGGTACTGGACTGAGCTCCCAGGATACCAGGGTTCAAATCCTGACTCTGCCAACTGCTTGCTATGTGGCCTCAGGCAAAACTAAACAAACCACAAAACCTCTAGGGGACTCAGTTTCAATGCAGGTTTCACAACATAGAGAGGGTAAAGGAGCTAGACCATGTGAGCACTTCTCATGCCTTGAGGGACCTTTGGACTACTAACATGGGAGTCAGCTGGGACAGGGGTTTACCCTGCAGGTTCCAGGACACCCTCCTCTCCCCCCCTGCCCCCAGGTCTTGCCAGTGGAGTCTGGAGACAGCCTTCTGGGAGATCCTCAAGTACTGAAAGCCTGAGACCCCCTGGCTAGGTCATCTTGGAGGACCCCCCCTTCCAAGGCCCATTCAGAGATCCCTGGTCCTCATGGAAGGGGGACTGGAATTTTGGAAGGTGATAATTCACTGGGTTGTCTTCCCTTTGGCTATACCCCACCCACGGGGAGGAAGCACCAATTTCCTTCATCTGACTGGGGAAGAGTATTCGTTTATTTTTTCCTTAATCTGACTGGGGAAGAGTATTTGTTTATTTTTTCTGTGACCTGGGCAGCATAGATGAAAGACTCCCTTGCAAAGTTAGGAACTCCTGGCTGTGATTGGGAGGAGGGGCAGACTGTGGGAGCTGAGGACTCCCTGGTTGGGCCCCCTGGGGTGGAGAGAGTCTGTGGGACTCAGGAGGGTTGCAGGTTTTAAGAACTGCAGACAAAGTTAGGCATAGTGGCTCCAATTCTGCCTGTCTTGAACCCCAAGGAGACACCCCCTCTTTTTAGGGGCCTTTTAGTGTCTGTCCTTAGAGGGCGTGGTTCAGGACCCCAAAGTCAGGTCGAGGTGCCAGAGTTCAAAGTCAGTCCCGTCAGGGGGATCCACCCTCACCCCACGGTGCTCAAAAAGAAGTGACGGTTTCCCAGCCCCGCGCAGGGCCCCACCTAGCCCAGTACCTAGTCTCTAGAGTCACAGCGGGAATATGACCCAACAGAGAAACGGAGCCTCAGAGAAGGGTGGCCCTAGTCCCAGGTCCCACGCACGCGAAGAGTTCGAGTTCCCCGCGCGGCGCTGCTGCGCGTCTCTGCAGAGTCAGGGACGCGCGGAGTCCGCCAAGCGCTGGCGGAGGTGGTGCACCGGCCCCGCGCGTCCGGTCTGCGTCGCAGCCTGCGTCCCAGCCACTCTGCAGAAGCTCCCGCTGGCTTTCCCGCCGCTCCCGTCCCCTGGACCCCTCAAGTCGACCTCCTGGTTCCCAGCTTCCAGGTCCTGCGTGGAGTCGGTCCGGGAGCGATGGAAACGAGAAGTTTCCCTTACGTTTTGCACATTCCTTTCACTCTCCTCCCAACATTGCTGTGTGACCTCGGGCAAGTAGCTGCCAGTCTCTGCTCCTTGATTCCCAGCCCTAATTTAGGGGCTGCAAGAAGGGACCTTGGTCACCTACCGCAGTTCCTCCGGCTTCTCCTGCGCGCTGCCGGTAGCCTCTCCCTCCCGCCGGCTCTGGGGCTGCAGTGAGCTCAGGGCAGCTGTACCCCAGCCATTCCACCTCCACCGCCCCACCCCACCCCGCCCCTGCCGTTCATTTTCCCTTTCACTTTCTCTGCACACCACTGGGTTTGGCCTGGCTGGGGAGCAAGCAGGCGTGTGCTGTGCCAACCATGTGCTTTCCTATGAGCGTCCCTGTTACTCTCCAACAAGAGGTTTCTCTTCCAGCCAGCTCTTCCCACAGGGCAGACCCGCTTCCTGGAGGGTTACAGGCCAGGAGTCAGAATGACCTGGGTGGGTGGGGTGATCTCCCTGGCTGGGAGCACAGCCCATCCCTGGGTGGCCCTCTGTTTTTCTCCTGCTCCTGCAGGGCACACGGGCCCTAGATGAGCTCGCTGAGAAGTTCTCTTCTGATGCAAGCCCTGGGAGGAAACGAGACTCCCTCAGGGCCTCCACTGGACGGAAACCGGCTTTGATAAGGCCATGTGCCCATCACTATGCCCCCAGGTGGCAACACTCCCTTCCATCCTTCCCCAGAGGTCTTGGTCTTCTGCTCTGCCCTGGCCGTGAGACCTTGAGGAAGTCATTCCCCATCCCCAGCCTGGACTTCCTCATCTGGAATTGAGTGGGCCAATTCCAGATGGGTCAAAATGACCTCTGATCCCTCTATACCCTTCAAACATTCCCCCCAACAACCTATATGGCTGTATCCCACAGAAACGGCAACCTCTCATCTACCTCTGGGCTCAGAGCAAGCCGACATTTCCAGGGCGTCTGAGAAGAGGGCTCTCACCCTTTCGACTATATGGTAACAGCAACCCCAGTGATACTGGGCTACTATGATGATATTCCAGGCTCTCTGCTAGACTCTTTGATCTCTTGCCATTACCCTATCCTACAGGCATTTCCTGAAGCTCATTTCATGGCCCAGGAAAACTGAGACTCAGGAGGCCTGTCCAGGAGCACACCAACCCAGCCAGCAGTCAGCTGGGAGTCAACCCACCGAGCACCCTACAGAGCTGGTGCTACATGTCTGTGCTATGTTCTCACACATCTATCCTCTGCCCTCCACTTCATCTCAGACAACACCATTTGAAAACTGACGAGAAGGCAGCATCTGTCTGGGTGACCAGCTATTTCCAGGTGCCAGGGGCTCACACCTACACAATGGGGCTGACCCCACTTTGTTTCCCTGCTTCCCCTGAGATGGGGTGGGGTTAGGCAGAGCTCCCATCCTATGAAAGCCTCCTTCAGATGTTTACCCAAAGCCTAACCTGGCAGTGAGAGGACCTCGTGGTTGGCAGAGCCCAGCCAGCATGCTGAGAGCTGACAGACACACCTCCTGCGAGTCCAACTTCTAGAACCCTTCAGCACTGATAAAGCCCCCTCTCACATTCCAGGCACCTGGCCAATCCAAGTTTTCCTCTGGTGGAAGCAAATACACAACTTCTTCACATCTCCCAACAGCCTGCCCTAGCAGGATACAGACCTCTCTCCTCACCACCAGTGAGGACAAGTTCAAAGTAGTGTTTCTGTTCTTCTGAGACAGCAGGACCAGCCAAGACCTCATACTAAATGAAGATGCATTTTCAGCCTAATTACCTTGGGGCTCTGACAGGTAGGACCCAGCAGGTCGTGGAGCCAGGCAACGCATGGTGTAGGAAGTACAACCAGACAGCGGCTCCTGGAAGCCGTCCCAAGGATGCCTTCCTGTGCTCAGCTCAGAAGCAGGCAGCCTCATCACCAGCTTGTCTCCCCCTGCAGTGGAGAGCTGGCCTAGCAAAGCCCACATGCAAAGGAAGCAAGCAAGGGACTGATAGAAAACTCTTCCTGCAAGGTGGCCCCAAGCTGTCAGATTTCTTGTGGTTGAACACCCTCTAATTTGCCCACACTCCCTTAAGCCCTCTTGTGCCTCTGATGTTAATTTCAGTTCCCTATTGTGGACCAAATTTGGCCAGGACAGAAAGTTGGGAGTTAGTTGTCTGTTGGGGGGACATCCAGCACTGTGACATTCTGAGATGATGACCGCAATGGAACCACACTGGTGCAAGCTGCCAATATCTGCCATCCTCTGCAGGATGGTGCCAGTATCAGAGCCCCACAAATGCCTCAAAACAAACTGAGGGCCTCTGCTGGGGATTAGCAGACTTTCCAGACTCCCCTCCCCTTACCATTCCCAGCCCCACACCAAAGTGCCCTGAATTTTCCCAGAGATCATGAGTGGTCCACCCCTCATTTTTATTCCAAGACATTGGACTAAAACAGAAACTACACTTAAAGAATGTTAGCCCAAGTATGGTACATTGATAGTCAGATGGTTTGGGGTGACCCACAGGTGCAGTGCTAAGTAACGTTAACTCCCACAGTGAGAAAGTTAGTGTGTTTTCAAGTCTCTGCCCAGCCTCCTAATGGCATGAAGGAGAAGGTCTGTTGGGTGCTAATATGTCTCTACCCCCTCTTCCAAATATCTAATGTTCCCATTTCTCAGAGAGCAGCCCTCTGGCCTCAGCGCCTGGTGGTCAGCAGCTTCTGGCTGGTATCTAAAAACTTTGCTCTGCCTTTCTGTTTAATAGCTACCTCCTGCTTGCGGAATTCTTTCTCCTATTTGGTGGCACATAAAGTTTTCTATGAAAATAAAAATGAGTAAAAAAAATACAAGTGGTTTGAAAAAAAATCTATCAAGTAAATAATAATAAAGATGGTGGGTTGAAAGGCAAAAATGATGAGGGTGGTACTGAAATGAATGAAGTTTTTGCATACCTCACGAGTTTTTACTGAAAGAGCCCTGGGCTGGGAGACTAAAGAGCTGGCTGTTACCAAGTGAGTGATCTCGGGCCCCTTCCTTCCCGTCTATAGGCCTCAGTTTCCCTGATATGAGGAAATGAGGATGCCATTTGTCTTTGTGTGGCAATTATTTAGAAGTGATCACTGTTTTCAGAAGTCCCAATGGGGAAGTAGATAGACAAATAAGAAAAGATAAGAGTCAACTTGAAACAGAGCCTTGCTTCATTGGGCAAATACAACTAACAGACAGATGAATGTTAGACATTCTAAGAAATATCATTTTCCCATGACCAAGGGAGAGGCACCTGTCTTGAGACTACATATGGGGTCCCTTCCTATTCTCAGAGTCAGCTGGCTATGATGCCTCCACCCCTGATCCCAGCCCCCTGGTCATGGCAGCTTCATGTCAGGATAGAGATTAGAATGAATTGGCCAGGCCTGCCATCTCTCACCTGGATGACAGCAGCTGCCTGGGTATCTACCTGGTCTCACTACATCTTCCCTCCAGACCACACTCCACAGACCTGAGTCTGATCACGCCCCTGACAACACAGGGCAGAGCAGGGCAGTGGTGTGTATGCCTGTGAGTCCATCTGGCAGCAGAGACTATACACTGGCAACTGGAAAGACCAGGGCAGAGCAGCTACAGGTGACCAGCTATGGCCCCAGCCAGGAGCCAAGAGGTGCCTGAATTAGAGCCAGGCAGGTGAGGATGAAGAGATGGGGAAGGAAAACACAGATGGCTCAGCAGTAGAGTGACAACCTCCAGGGCTGAGTGAATGGGGTCCAGGTGCTGGGAAGAAGGGACAAGTCGACACCAGGCTTTATTTGTGTTAAAGATTCTGTTAAAGACTACTGATGTTCCTCTCAAAGACTCTCCCAGAGATGGTGACTGTTCTGCTAAGACCAGGTCTGCTTGGGAGAAAGTCCTTTCTCTCCTGACTGAGGGGCCCTCATGGCACTGTTAAAGTCAGCTTTGCCCTGGGGAACGTGAATTTCTTTGTCTCAAGTTGGAGTCTAGCAGGACAGAGACCACTGGCAACCAGCAGAAACATTGTTGAGGTTGCCATTCTAGGGCCCCTTGCCAAGCAGTCCCAGGGACAGATGGGGAGGAACACGACCTTCCAAGTAAAGGATAGTGTTCCGTAAAACTCACCAATCTTTTCTGCAGCCTCCCAGACAGACTGCTCAATCCTACCCTTGCGCCATGCCCAGCCCATGCTCACTCCAGGGCTACTCCCCTGCTTTCCCCCTGTTGGTCCAGAGCCATCCTGGGAGGCTTGAGTCCTCGCCTTCACCACCCTTCCAGCTAACCATAATCTTTTACTTTGCTTACTTTTATAAAACTTGTCACTACATTATTTGGCAATAAATCATCAACTTCCCATTTCATAAGCATAGCCCCTGCTATCTCTGGATCCTAAAGCTGTTAACATCTGGGGCCAAGGGTTTTTCTTTTCTTATACTCACTCCAGAGCCTACACAGAGCTGAGCATTTAAAAGATATACTACTCCAAGGTAGTTTGAGTGAAATGAATGGAGTTTGGGATTCGGATGACTGGGGCAGCCTCAAGTTCCAAATGGATAAACAGTCCTTCCCATGAGATTGTAAGGGCTTCATCTTAGGCTTTTTGGTGATCACCATAATTCCTAAATGAGTAAGGAAGAGCAAAGGAAGGAGGCAAGAAAGGAAGAGGGAAAGATGAATAAATGGAGAGATAAGAGAATAGAATAGAATAAGACTGGTTTCTATCCAAACTAAGTAGGAAGGAAGAAGGCACATGAGAATATAGGCCTATAGATGGGAGTTAGTTGGTAGGAAGGCAGGGAAATAATAAAGGTGATTAAGTAGGTAAGAAAACTGATAAGCAGACATGAGTAGGTAAGTACACATAACTACATGGATTGTAGATACAAATAGATAAATTGAAAAGCAGATATGAGTAGGGGGTAGACAGACCAGGTAAGTTTGAGGTAGGCAGATAGGAGGATGGGCAGGAAGGTGGAGAGACAAGTGGACAGTAAGTAAGGACACAGGTGAGTCACTCAAGGTCATAGCAACAAAGAATAGAAACCTCCCTGGCTGGGCCAACTCCAGGTGTGGGGGCAAGTGAGAAAGGATTACGCTGGCTCGGGGAAACCCATGGGGAAGTGCCAGCTTCCGGAAACAGGTGCTCCTCAGTCTGTAGTGCCTGGGGTGAAAGTGCAGTGGGTCTGCCTAGCTGAGAAGCAGCCCGAGGGGAAGGAACGGAAAGCTCCCGGCCAGCACATCGCCTCCCAGGAGGCTGAGCAGACTCCCTGGTTCAGTGCAGGGGCTGTTTCTCAAGAAAGGAAGCCTGGAAAGAGAGAGCATGTGGCCTCTGTCCTCTCTGGTCACTCACAGCTCTAGTTACTCCCCTCCTAAAGGCCAAAGGGGGAGGAAGTTGGAGGGTGACAGGTTGGCAGCCTATGGTGTGTCCCTTTCCAATAAATCAGGCAACATCCTAGAAGACGCTTTTTTTCTTTGGGAAATTCCTGGAACAGGGAGGGACCTCATGGACAAAAATGCCACATAATGAAAATACAGAACAACAAAAACAACAAAGTATAACCAAAGAAAAAGTAAAATATAAAACCCTGGCAGGGCCGCCCTGCAGTCTATGCCAAAAATGCATCTCTGTGTCTCACAATCCATTCACGGACTCAAGGCCAGTTGAGTCTGTCCTCCCTTGCAGCTGTCCTGGTCACAGTGGGCTTGTGTTTGCCCCACACACCAGCCTTGGAGCTGTTAAGCTCTCTCTTGTCAGGAATGGATGTGCCTTTACATTGGACAATGCCCATAAATTCTTAGAACAGTGACTCTGAGTACTATCAACACCTGGAAAGTTGAGGCCCAGAGGGGCCCCTGGGAAGTGCTCAGAGTTACACCTCTTGGAATCAGGGCTCTAGGACAGGCATTCAGGCCATCTGAGGGCATGGCCCATGTGCTTAATCAGTGTGCCAACCCCAGAGTGGGGGCTGCATTGCTTCATTTCTCAGATGAGCATGGCACCCAGCACTGTGTTTTCATGGAACAGGTGTCTATATATTTGTGCATCCATGCAAGAGACTGCAGAAACGATGTCTTCTAGCACTTTAAGCCCCTGGTTTATTTTCCCCCGTTCAATTCTCCTTGTCTGGCGTTTACTCAGAGCTACTTATGCCAGGACTGCCTTGGATGGTTCCCCCGCTACTATCTCATTTAACCCTTACTCCAGTCCTGGGAGATTTATATCATTGCTACCATCTTAGAGATGAAGAAACTGAGGTTCCAAGTGGTGCATGGTTCTGTAAGCAGCAGAGCATGGCCTCAGACCCAGAGCTGTCCAGCTTCCAGCCTAGTTCTTTTTCTATCACCACCCGTCCTGGCTCTCCCTTCCCTGGCTTCTGATTATCCTTCCAGGTGTTTGATTTCCCATTGAGGCCAAGAGTCCCTGTAAGGCAAGGACCTTGACTTTCAGGCCTTGCTAACCTTTCTTGGGGCTGGGTGCACACTTGTGACTCCATGTAGCCGTGAGCCAGCCCCCCAAGTTCACATCCCCAGAAGCTGGCTTCCTGCACAGTTGCAGCTACGCTGCTGCAGTGTCTGAAGGCACCTTCTGAATCATCAGGCTAGTTTCAATTTGAAACTTTCCTACCTATTTTCAGTAGGTTTACGGTATTCCTTTGAGTTATTTAGAAGAGGAAACCATGCAGAAAGTACTGCAATAGACCTGGGCCCATGAGACCCAGGAGCCCCCTCCCCAGGCCATGACCTGAGGCAAAGCACTTAACTTCTCTGTGCCTCAGTTTACACATCTGTAAAGTAGAAATAATGAATGATGGTAGTACAAGAACTATCCATCCATCCTACCACCCATACATCCATTCAACATGGTTACAACTATGTCAATCACACTCAAACTTTATGGCCACCCTGCACATGCTGTATCCTGGTGCTTGTGCCCTGGGCTAGACTTTGGGGGTGTATCA
>NW_003852584.1:2519699-2525698 GCF_000181295.1 Otolemur garnettii
CCATGTCCACATGGAACTTATTTTCCAGTGGGAAAGTCTAACAATAAACAGCACACATGATACAGAATAAAACATAGAAGGTGATAAAAATGCCAATACAGGGAAGGGGCTACGGTGGGGGAGGGGAGCTGTAATTCTGAACGGGCAGGTCTGGGTAGGCCTCACTGATAAGGTGACATTTGAAGAAAGAGTTGAAGGACGTTGGCCAAGGAGGATACCTGGATCAGAGTACTCCAGGTGGTAGGAATAGCACATGCAAAGGTCACATGGCAGAGAGTGCACGGGCCTGTCTGAGGAATAGCCAGCATGCCCGCATGGCTGGAGTAAATGTGCAGGGCAGAGAAGTAGGGGTGGGAGCAGAGCGGTGATGCAGGCCAGACTATGAAGCCCGAGGTCCAGCTTTAGCTTTTCCTCTGAGTGACCTGGGGCCAATGCAATAGCAGCAGAAGGCCAAGGTCATTATCGGGTGGGTCAGAGGGAGGGTCACAAAAACCCCACATAGATGATTCCCTTTTCTGAACCCTCATTGAAACTAAAGTCAGTGTCTTTATTTACAAACCATGTGATTCTCTTTCCCTGTTCCCATTCTTCCCCTCTGAAAGCCACCTGTGGCCCACCTGACCCACCCTCCCCACTGTGTGGATCCAAACCAGGCTGCTGTAGAGAGGGCAGGAAAAGCAACCAAGGGAGGCAACGATTTGTCTTGCTATCTCCCAGCTCCCTGGAGACCACACCACTTTGAGCACAGTTCCACTTTCTGGAGTCACGTGGGATCAGAAATAAAAATATTACATCCCCAGGGAGGAAACGAAGTTAAATAACAGGAACCAGAAAGTGAGGAGGGAGGGGCTGAGGTGTCCGGCAGCAGCCATGTGAAGGCTTGAGCAGAGAGGAAGATTGTGACTTTTCCTGCAGGCTGGCATCTGTACTCCCATCAAGACCCTGTGGATGTTTGCGCCTCCATTGAGATGGCAAGGAAGATGGCACCCCCATCTCCATGTCTGTTAGGGTTAGGAGGAAGAGAACGAAGGATGCATCCAAGAGATGATGGAAAATGCTTAGGTGAGAACATAACCGCAAGAAAAGCCAACCCCATGTAAACTTAGGTCTTGGCAGAAAAGTCGGAGAATACAGACATTGCCTGATGTCTCGGGCAAGCCCCTCAAAACTAGGTGGAGGATAAAAGCTTCTCTGTCTTCAGCTCCAGGCTTCACCACTCCCCATCTGGCACTTGGGGGCAAGTTGCACCACCTCTGGGCAACCTCTGCTTTCTTCTTTAAATGCTCAATAAGGATGGAGATCATGGAAGGAGAACTAAGAGGGTGTTAGGCAGTGCCTGACACACAGTATGTACACAATAAAGTTAATCACTGTTACCATCTTGAGAGCTCCTTTTGGAAGGAGATAGAACAAACACTGTCTTTAGAAAGTTGCAACACTGCCATGAAGTGAGATGGTCTTTGTAACTGGGAAGGCCGAGGACCTGAGGGTGTGAGCAGCAACGCTATGGTGCAGAGTTATCTTTCTGGTTTCAGAAGCCTGAGTGTCATCCACACTATTTTGAAAAATAAGACTCTCCTTCTCTCTGTCCCTGTCAGCTGGTTCTTATTTTCTCTTTCCCTCTTTCTTTCGCCACACTGTCTCTCTCTTTCTCTTTACTCTGCCCATCTCTCCCTTTCTTCCTCTCTCCCTCCCGTTTTTTCCCAGTCTCTGTCTCTTTCTATGTCTGTCTCTGCCTCCCTTTCTCTCTCTCTATCTCTCAGTTTCTGTCTCTATCACACAGACACACACTACATCCCGCCCCCCCCCCACACAAGCAAATGCACACACATGCACACATACTCATGGGCACACATACTCATGGGCACACATACTCATGCGCACAGATACTCATGGGCACACATACTCATGCGCACACATACTCATGGGCACACATACTCATGCGCACACATACTCATGCACACACATACTCATGGGCACACATACTCATGCGTACACATACTCATGCGTACACATACTCATGGGCACACATACTCATGCACACACATACTCACGCGCACACATACTCATGCGCACACATCCACATGCACACACATACTCATGCACACACATCCACATGCGTACACATACTCATGCACACACATCCCCATGCACACACATCCACATGCACACACATCCACATGCGCACACATACTCATGCGCACACATACTCATGCGCACACATCCACATGCACACACATACTCATGCGCACACATCCACATGCGCACACATCCACATGCGCACACATACTCATGCGCACACATACTCATACGCACACATACTCATGCGCACACATCCACATGCACACACATACTCATGCGCACACATCCACATGCGCACACATACTCATGGGCACACATACTCATGCACACACATACTCATGCGCACACATACTCATGCACACACAGATGCACACTCAGGATCCTCTGTTTCCCAGCGTTGTCTTCCCCTCTATGCACCCCATTCTCTATTTTGACCCACACTGACTATCCCCACATCCATCTTCCCCATTAGACTCTAAGTCCCGTGAAGGCAGTAGTTGGCCTGTTGATCTGTGCACTCCCAGTGCTGGCATGTCTGTCACCAGGCTCAGGTGTGAACCTAGCAGGTGTTGGTGGAGTGCCCCAGGTTGGTGTCTCCTAAGCAGCATGGGAAGCACGCCGTGTGCCTCCAGCAACAGAGACTAAGTTTTCCAAGTCATCACTGCTCCTGCTGGCTTACTAGACTCCCCTAGTCCTGTCCAGTCTGCCTTCCTAATGACTTCCCTTTCAGAGAGGAGGGAAGTCCTCGGGCTGCCTGTAGACAGTTATTGCTCCTTCAATGAAAGGTGCCAACTTACCGCCATAGTCCCCATGGCCAGGGATCCTCTCGGCCGCTGGGGTCTGTAGCCCACTCCAGGCCCATCCCAGGAGGGCTACGTCTGGGTCTCCTTTCTCCAGCAAGGTCAGAGAGATCTTCCTGGCCAGAGCCTCACCATCAGGCTCATGGAGCAGGGCACAGTGGTATTCCCTGGAGAGAAGCTCCTTCTCCAGCAGGCTGTCCAGGAGGGTCTGCACCTGGCTTGGGCAACGGCTGGACAACAGCATTCGGACCTGAGTCAGGATGGTCTGGAAGTGGTTCATGGCAGTTCCCAAAGGCAGGGCAGCTGCCTGAGCCAGAGCCTGGGATCTCTGCTCACCCGGCCTGCAGTATCCAAAACATGAAGTGAAAACCAGGATGAGGGAACCTCTGCAGTTTATTGCAGTTTATTCCTTCTTAGGAAGATTTCCTCATTTGTGTGGTAGGCTGGGGTGCCTAAGGAACAGACAGAAATGGGTTCTCTGCTTGACTCAGACCACACAGATATTTGCTGGGTACCACCCACTTGCATGTCCCAGAGAAGCCCATGGCCATGGGGATTCTGTTTGACACAATCTATTAGATTCTGTTTGATCCTGTGGTATTAATTAAGAGGAAGCGTTCTTGCCTCTGCAGAGGACCTGTGAGATGGTAAGTCTTCTCAGACACTTTGTTGCAGCCAGAAGGCAATGTGGCATAGAGGTTAAGCAGATGGGTTTGGAGCTAAACTGTTTGAAGTCCCAGATCCACCACTTGTTAGTTATGTGACCTTGGCCAAATTACTTAGCCTTTCTCGGCCTCCATTTCATTTGAAAATGTGAGGTGATAATAATAATATTATCTCATAGGGTTTGGGGGAAGATTAAATGAGATAACATACATATGTGGATCACTATGAAAGTTTTGAGACAGACTGTGTTATGATCCATTATTTCACTTCCAACAAACACAGTCAACAGTGTCCTTTCTGATTCATCTGTCAAGTTTCAATTTGCTCAACTTATTGGTGTTGCTGGGGGGCTTTGTTTCTTTCTGTCCATGAGGATTAAACATTTCTCAATTTTTGTGTGTCTCAAAACTTTCATAATGACCTATGTATAGATCACTTAGTGCATTATCTACAACATGATAAAACTTCAATAAATATGAGCCATTATCCACTAGCTATACAAATAACTGTCACTTGAGCTTAACTTTGTTAAACCTCAATCTCTTCCCCTGAAGAATTTCCCAGTAAGAGCAATCCAATCCTACTGAGTTGTTTTTAGGATTAAAACAGATAATACATTTAAGCAACTTAGCACTGAGCCCTGTAAACATTTAATTAACATTGACTATTTACTAAGATTGCCCCCAATACAAATATTAGTGTATTTTTGTACAATATTACTAATGCACAAAGCAAATTTGCATAGGAACCAATCATTTTTATAGTTCTGAAAATCCCCAAACCAGTTTTTAAAAACCATGGCTGTCACATCTTCCTGCCCTTTCTGCAACACACCATGACCTTGTTTCCTCTCCTGGTCTCCGCTTTACCATCTCTCAGATGGGACCATCTGCATTATTCATTTAAGTGAGACAAGTAAGGATTTCCACTTCCAGTATTGCTGAGTACTCCTGTGAGTTCAACTCTGTCACAGACAACAGCAATAAACGTTCAGAAAAATATTAAAAAAACAACTATCTGAAGGCACTGGAGAGCGGCAGACAGGAAGATACTGGAAAGGAATCCAGACATGGAGAATGAGAATATCCCTGGTAAATTTCCCAGTTTACGAGTTTAGTCCGAAGGCAGGTCCCAATCAGTAATGTGCAGAGCAATTAAAACATTGATTTGAAAAAGGAAAGTTTTACTCTCCTAAATAATTAGAGGAAAAATTTGGGGGCAAAAACTGGCTACTGGAAAGCAGAGATCCCCAAAGAACAGAGAGACAGAGAGAAGCAGCCTCAGATTCTGTATATAAGCTGTGCAAATACCTGGCTGACCTCTGGACCAGGTATTCATAGGGCAGAGTCCAAGCAGCTCAGCTAAGGTTGAAGGAACTGACTGAACTGAGATTTGAGTTGCAGTATAATATAAGGGTAGGGGAAGACTTTTTGCATTTGATTCCAGTCAAGTTATGTCCCTACTGAAAAAAGCAAACAAATATTAATATGTTCCGATTAGAACAGAATCCAGATTATTTATAATGTATACCTAATGTCCTGTATACAATCCAAAATTACTTGACATATGAAGGAATAGGTAACCCATTCTCAAGAGATAAAGACAATTCAATTATTGGAAACTTACTCCAAGATGAGTGAGATAATTGAAATTAGCAAAGATTTTTAAAACAGTGAATATAACCATGGACAAAAAACATAAAAGATGGGCAGTACCTGTGGCTCAGTGAGTAGAGGACTGGCCCCATATGCCAAGGGTGGCGGGTTCGAACCCAGCCCTGGCCAAACTGCAACAAAAAATAGCCAGGCGTTGTGGCAGGGACCTATAGTCCCACCTGCTCTGGAGGCTGAGGCAAGAGAATCACCTAAGCCTAAGGAATTGGAGGTTGCTGTGAGCTCTGCGATGCCACAGCACTCTGCCAAGGGTGATAAAGTGAAAGAAACTCTGTCTCTGGAGTTTAAATAAATAAATAAAAGATATAAAGGAAAATATGACCATGAAAATGAAAAGATAGGAAAAATAGCATAAAAATAGAAATCAATTTTAAAAAACAAATAAAATTATCCAAGTGGAAATACCATATTAAACTTTTAAAAGTCACTGGATGAGGGCCAGGTGTGATGGCTCACACTTGTAGTTCTAACACTTTGGGAGGCGGAGGTGGCAGGATTGCTTGAGGCCAGGAGTTCAAGACCAGCCTGCGTAATTTAAAAAAATTAGCTGGGCATGGTGGTGTGCATCTGCAGTCCTACTTACTTGAAAGGCTGATGCAGGAGGATCTGCTTGAGCCCAGGAATTTGAGGCTGCACTGAGCTGTGATGATGCCACTGCTTTGGAGTTGGGGCAACAAGGCAAAACCCTGTTTCAAAAGAAAAAGAAAGTCATTACATGGAATTAACAACAAAACGAGATGAAAGAAGAATAAGAAATTTTAAGATGGGGTAATAGACG
>NW_003852584.1:2526876-2527893 GCF_000181295.1 Otolemur garnettii
AAGAGAATCACTTGCCTCAAGAGGGCAGTGAGCTACGACGCCACAGAACTTTATGGAGGGTGACAAAAGTGAGACCCTGTCTCAAAAAAAAAAAAAGAAAGAAGAGGAAAAAAGAAAACCTAGCTGGGCATTGTGGCAGGCACCTGTAGTTCCAGGTACTGGGGAGGCTGAGGTAGGAGAATTACTTTAGCCCAAGAGTTTGAGGTTGCTGTGAGCTGTGATGCCACAGCACTCTACCCAGGGTGACAGAGTGATACTCTGTCTCAAAAAATAAAATAAAATAAAGTAAAAGAAAAGTTTAGATTGCTGTTTGCTCAAGATACTGATCCTGAGGTCCAATCTCTCCTGTGACAATGGGTGACCAGCAAGGTAGGATGCTGTTAAAGACAGACTGGCACCGTGCTGAAGCTCTCTTACATCAGCAGAGATGTAAAAACATTAAGGATGTAAAAAAAAAATGGGAACTCTCCTACTCTGCCAGAGGGCATTGTAGGATGCTGCAATCACGTAGGGTAGCAATTTGGCAATACCTACTAAATAATTAAATAACACCTGGGCCCACCACTCTTCCATGCGTCTGCCAGGGTAATTCTTACACACGTGCATTATGACGTATGAAGCAGTTTTGTTTGTGATATCAAAAAAAAAAAAGTCAGGGCAGTGTTCAACAGACCCAGCGTTGTGGTCGGTGCCTATAGTCCCAGCTACTTGGGAGGCTGAGGCAAGAGAATTGCTTAAGTTTGAGGTTGCTGTGAGCTGTGACAGCACTCTACCAAGGGTGACAAAGAGAGAATCTGTCTCCAAAAAACAAAGAATGCAGACAAAAGTAGAGACTTTCAGGAAAAGTGGAACGAAAATAATGTGTTGCAGCTGGGCTACATTACAAGCTGAGGAAGCAGCAAACACCAGGTGAGTAGAACCAGGGATCAGTCGGTTCTCCTAATCTCTGTTCCCACCAATCCAGCCACTACCTGTCATGTGCTTAGTCAGGAGAACCTGAGTGCCAGCCTCCACTTG
>NW_003852584.1:2527913-2529564 GCF_000181295.1 Otolemur garnettii
ACAATTTTCTCTCCTGTTTCATAACAGGAAAGTGTTATTATATTTAAAGGTAAATCCGGGCTTGGCGCCTGCAGCACAGTGGTTACAGCACCAGCCACATACACTGAGGGTGGTGGTTCAAACCCGGCCCGGGCCAACTAAACAACTGCAACAACAACAACAAGGACAAAATAGCCGGGCGTTGTAGCCTATAGTCCAGCTACTTGGGAGGCTGAGGCAAGAGAATCTCTTAAGCCCAAGAGTTGTGAGCTGTGACGCCATAGTTCTCTACCATGGATGACATAGTGAGACTCTGTCTCTAAATAAATAAATAAATGTAAATCCATAAGCTGTGACCCAACACTGTTATATTTCTCAGAAGATAAGAGAAATATATCTTATATATTTTTTGGCTTTTTAGAAAAAAAAGAGAAGAATTTTTTTTTTTTTTTGAGACAGAGTCTTATTCTATTGCCCAGGCTAGAGTGCTGTGGTCTCAATCTACCTCATAGCACCTTCAAATTCTTGGGTTCAAGCCATCTTCCTACCTCAGCCTCCTGAGTAGCTGGGACTACAGGTGCCCACCACAATGCCCAGCTAGTTTTCTATTTTTAGTAGAGATGGGATCTCACTCTTTCTCAGGTGGATCTCAAACTTCAAGGGATTCTCCAGCCTCCGCCTTCCAGAGTTCTGGGATTACAGGTGTGAGCCACTGCACCCAGCCAAAGAGAAGAAACCCTTAAAACCGGTTGCTAAGGATTTGTAATTCAGACACAGGTACTCTGGAATCTTCTCGTGGATTTAGCTGCTAGTACAGTTGCCACACCTTTGGCGACACTGGCATTTATGACTGCCCACCTGTAACTCCTTCCAGAGTTGTTATAAATCATGTGCCCTCAGGGTTCTCTTTGACCTCTCTTCCACAAAAAAACTGATAATTTGAAAGAAAAGACTGCTTGTCTTTATGTGTATCAAAGACCAATGTCTTTAAATTGTCAACTCCCAGCATAAAATGACCAAATTAAACTTGCCTCATGGGCAGTGACTATTTGGACCATAGAAAGGTGTTGGAGGGTTTGAATTCCATTCCCAATTCTAGTTGCTTTCTACATTTCTTAGAATTATTTAATTATTGAGCTTGGTGCAATGATTCATGCCTATACTCCTAGCTGCATGGGAGGCTGAGGCAGGAGGATCACTTGAGCTAGGAGTTTGAGGCTGCAGTAGGCTAAGATCATACCACTACAGCCTGGATGACTGAACAAGACTCCAACTTTAAAAAAAAAAAAATTATTTGATTACTGTTACTAAGTTGGATGGTTTTGATGCTAGTGGTAAATTTTTACATACTGTGTTTGAGGCTTCAGAATGTCTTTCTCTGAAAGGAAGGCATTATAGTACTTACAAACAGTGACAAATTACACTGTGATATCTATAATTTCTTCTTAATCAATATCCTTCCTCTTGTTCCCTTGTATAGAGTCAGTTAAGCCCTTCGGAGGTTTATAGGGCTGTAGACTTTGGCAACTTGTGAAAAGCTGCTATTTCAAGTGACACTTTGCAACAAGTGATAAGTATTGTCAACTCGGCTCAGCACCTATGGCTCAAGTGGCTAAGGCGCCAGCCACGTACACCTAAGGTGGCGGGGTTTGAATCCAGCCCTGCCCACCAA
>NW_003852584.1:2529854-2530887 GCF_000181295.1 Otolemur garnettii
TGCTTCATACTTAATTTGAACAACAAGGTGTTCAGTGTGGATTTGCTGAAATTCTAAAGTTGTTGGCTGCAATAGGGGCAGGTGTGAGCCAGAATTTTATCTCTGTGAAAACATATAGTTAAATTTTATGAAGAAAAGAATCAGCAATGTAAATTATTGAAAGAAATTTTCTATAGGAGTGCAGCGTTTCCGTGTGAAATCGTGTCAAGTCAAAATGACTTGAATATTTCTTTGCGAGTAAAACTAAGTCTCTATAGGATATGTGGCAAAAAACCAAGCATTTCGAAAAAGCGATCTTTTTTCAAAACACTTCTTCAAAAGGAGATTGAGGATGAACATTTTCCCCGCCTAGCAAAGATCATTGATGAGCAGGACGATCCATGTGAATTGTTTGAAGAATACACAGCTATTATAGACCTATTAAGTAGAGAATATAATGAAAGGTTTACTGACTTTGAGAATCATGACTTCAAGCTCAAATTAGCATTTCACCCTCAACCTAGTGACTATCACCAACACAGCTAAAAAAACTGCAGGGGGAATTGATTAAGTTGTCAATAAATGACGATTTAAAGTCATTGTTTGATGCTAAGAAAGATCCAATTAAAATATATAAAAATGTGGTAGAATACCCATTCCTTTGGCAACATGCTCGAAAAATGCTTCCCTATTTTTCAACCACGTATTGCCTCGTCTACATTCTCCTACCTACTCCAAATCGAGATGGCCCGTGAGGTTACATGTGATTAATACCCATCTAGAGGATCAGCTGAAACTGGGGACCTTCATGCTTTTCAACAAAGACACAGACACCACAAAGTTACTAAAAGGTTAGTTAACTTTAAAATTAACAAATAAGGGCTCGGCGCCTGTGGCTCAAGCAGCTAAGGCGCCAGCTACATACACCTAAGGTGGCGGGTTCGAATCCCCAGCCCAGCCCGCCAAACAACGATGGCTGCAACCAAAAAAATGGCCGGGCATTGTGGCAGGCGCCTGTAGTCCCAGCTACTTGGGAGGCGGAGGCAGGAGACTC
>NW_003852584.1:2530963-2534447 GCF_000181295.1 Otolemur garnettii
AAAAAAAAAAAAAAATTAACAAATAGGGCCGGGTGCAATGGCTCACGCCTATAATCCTAGCACTCTGGGAGGCCAAGATGGGTGGATTGCCTGAGCTCACAGGTTCAAGACCAGCCTGAGCCAGAGCGAGACCTTGTCTCTAAAAATTGCCAGGCTTTCTGGCAGGCGCCTGTAGTTCCAGCTACTCAGGAGGCTGAGGCAAGAGAATCGTTTGAGCCCAAGAATTTGAGGTTGCTGTGAGCTATGACTCCACGACACTGTACTGAGGGTGAGAAAGTGAGACTGTCTTAAAAATAAATTAATTAAATTAACAAATAGTTTTCATTTTCTGAAATTATTAAGTTCATAGTAGTTAGATTTTTATAAAACAGTGTATGTTTTTCAGTATATCTAATTGAAGTTTCTTGAATGTGGCCTTATTTGATTATAGCTAAATTAATGCAGAAAGTTTTCCTACCCCTGCACCAGGGGCCTAAAGGACAAGAAACCTGTGACCTGAGGCTAGAAAGAGGAGAAGGAGAGGGTGCTGAGGGGCCCAAGGGAGAAGCGCAGCTGGTCACAGGCAAAATGCTTATCTCTAGCTCTTCAGGTCAAGGCTTAGGACTCAGGTAGCCCCGAGGGCACCTACCTGCAGGGGGCAATCACCTTCTGCTCCTCTAGCTGGAGGTCAATGATATAATACAAAACCTCAGACACCGTTTCTTGAGTGAGAAAAGCTGGGAGCTGGGCACTTTCTGTATACAATCACCAAAAACAATTCAAGGTCAGCATTAATCATCTCACACGGTGGGTGTAGCCCCAAGGAGTAGAGTTACAGAACCTGGGAGGGATGCCGATCGGTGGGTTTGCAAAAGGAGAAGGCCAGGAGCATAGCACCTGCTGGACTGGCCGCTTCCCCCTGAGCAGCTGAGGAGGCTCGCTCCCCGGGGCCTCAGGCACAGCAGGCTGGTCCCTGTGGCTGCTGTGTCTGCCCACAGACCAGGGCAGTGGGCTGTTGCCTCTCAGTCTGAATCACCTTGGCCACGGTTCAGGAATGTGGACTGCTACCTTTGTTTCTTGGATTTCCCCTTAAGGCACATGAGTTGACTCCTGGTTTGTGACTTGGGGCAGTGGAGAAAGTGGGCAGGGACTGGCATGTCATCTGTAGGATGTGGGTCCTGTGGGCCAAAAGCAGGAGTCAGGAGACCTGGCCTAGTGGGGTACAGGAGTTAGTTTCACCCTCTCTCCCTCCACCACACCAATCATCACCACCACCATCATTACCACACCCATCCTCACCTCCACCATTGTCACCACTCCCATCGTCACCACTGCAATCGTCAGCATCACCATCTCTCACCACTCCATTATGGCCACCATCTCCTCCTCTGCCACTTCCACATTCTCCCTGCTACTTCTGTGATCACCGTCGTTTCGACCACCTCCACCACCTCCGTCATTGCTACGACCGTTTCTCCCACCTCTGTTGTTCCTACCATTCCCACCACTCCCGCCACCACCTGCATGATTTCCATCCCTCCACCAGAAATACTACCCCCCTGCACCTCTGGCACCACCCATCGTCTACTTCAACTCGGCATTCTCCACGATACTCTACCAGGTGGGCGTTCTTATTATTACCTTGATTTATAAAGTTGAAGAAGATGCAGAACCAAAATCATGACATGTCTACGTGGTTCCTCTGGACGCTTTTAATAAGGGGGTTTGGGGACTGCCTGTTGACGTGGAATTTGACCCAATGTGGAAATATCATTTGTTTCTTCCTGTGGTTCATGTGGAGACCACCAGTTAATAGGAGGTTAACACAAAAGGAATTGGGGCGTTACAGAAACGTGAGGTTCACAGACATCTGGCATCCTGTGAAGGTTACACAATCAACAGCTGCTAAGGTTTAAGCAGAGAGAGAGAGTATCCGCTGTTAAAGCCTACAGGATCGCAAGCTCAACCTCTGCCTTGGTCACAAAGCTAGGGTGGTTCAAATGATCCTTTGCAAATGATCAAGGCTGTGGCAGATCGCGATGTACCACTCAGCTCTCTTTAAGAGCCCTGTCTTGGGGCAGGTGGCTAGTGGACATCCCCTAGCCATGGGTGACTTCGGGCACCTTCTCAGCTTGTCAGTTGATGCCAGGTGCTTCCCAGGCAGACCCCAGGCAATCACTAAATGTGGCAATAAAGCAAGGACTTATTGTTTCTAAGTACAGTGGGACTCTTCCAGGGGCAATCTACCTGTCTGGGCTCTCTAGTGCCTGGCCGAGCCTTCTCAGGGCTACCTCACTGTCTGAGGCTCTTCGTGCAGCAGCCACTTGTTCTCATTCTCTCTCTCTCCCTCTCTCTCTCTCTCCTCAAGGGTCAGATCTGCCTTCCCTGCCCTCTCATATTCCTCTTCTCTCTCCCATTTATCCCTCAGAGGGAATTTCCCGATCTTGATGTCTGCTTCCTGGAGGATCTCAAATGGCACAAAGTATAAGTTTACACTTCTATTGTTTCCTTCTTGACCTAAGCCTGGACTTTGGATACTCTCTACCCTGTGGAATGGGTGTATACTAATATAACTGTATGACCTATGGCAAGGATAACATTATTCTAAGTCAACTGCAGTGGTAAAATATAGCCAACCAGGGGATAAGGAGCAGTGGTGGGTTTATTGGTATACGCAGGTTTGAATCCCTGCTCTACCATGTACAAGCTTGAAGGTGCCCTTTTATATGCCTTCATTTCTTCATCTGAGAAATGGTGTCCATCACATGTTAACAAAAAGCATGTACCTCTGGCAAGTAGGCATCCAACGAATTCACTCATGTGTTGAGTGTCAAAACTCAAGTGGGGCGCTGCTGGGGGCTAAACAACAATGAGGAAAATCACAGCCTTAGTTAAAGCTAAATCTAAAGTCTCTTGAAAATATCTTAACAGCTTTGAAAACCAAACAAGGTAAGCCTCTCCTCTGAGACAGGAAAGCATGAGACTAGCACTATAAATATCTCTTTGAGAGGGAAATTGACCTTAAAAGCAAACCAGGAAGCATCACTTGGAGATTGTGATATGCAGTGCAGGGCAGTAGACCAGTTCTGCTCTGAAATGTAGATTAAATGGTCAAAGCAGGTAAATTGGATTTAGAAACTTAATGTCAAAGTTTCCACGTCAGAGTGCACTTTGTTCTTTGTTAAGAAGTCGTGTTATCTCAAGGTCCAAGAGAGAAATGTCCTCTTGAGTAGAGGCACATACATATATACAAAGATATGCACATGTCTGCGATCTCTTTCCCATTTCCTCTATTATTTACTTCTGAAGCTACAATTAGCTTTATGTGACACCTATCACTTTTAATGTATCTTTCTTGTTTGCAATTAGTGAATCAGAAAATCTCCCAATTTGGCGGCGTCCATAGGTCAGTGGGTAGGGCGCCAGCCACATACACCAAGGCTGATGGGTTCCAACCCAGCCCGGGGCCAACTAAAGCAACAATGACAACTCAACAGAAAAATAG
>NW_003852584.1:2536496-2544777 GCF_000181295.1 Otolemur garnettii
GCCCAGCTACTTTTTGGTTGCAGTTGTCATTATTCTTTAGCAGGCCAGGGCTGGGCTCAAACCCACCAGCCTCGGTGTATGTGGCTGGCACCTTACTCACTGAGCTATGGCCCTGAGCCTCATCGGGAGTGTCTTAACCAGTGTATATGGCTGGCGCCCTACTCACTGAGCTATAGGCCCTGAGCCTCATCAGGAGTGTCTTAACTACCACTCTCTAAAGTTTGTTTTCCTGCATTCAGAATTATCCCCAGCAGCAGGTAGAGAGATCTTTCTAAACCATAATACTCATCGTGTTCTTCCTTAGCTCATAACACTTCAGTGACTCCCTACTGCCTGGGGAAGAAGTGTCAGCTCTTCAGTTCCATTCTTTCCCATCTACACAGTCTCATCTCCTGTCCCACAGAATTTTCTCTACTTTACATCTACTCTGCTGCAACCACATCATTGCCCACACACAGAATCTGAAAAGAAAGCATGCCCTTCTGTCCTTCTGAGTTTTTGACTTATATGTATAATCATCTCTAACTGAATAGCTTTCCCCCTCATCTTAACTTGGATAACTCCTATACACCCTTCAATACCCAGCCCAAATGTTACTTACCAGAAGCCTTTCCTCATCTTCCCCAGGCAGAACTAGTTATTGTGTCCTTTGCCCTACAAAGGAGATTCTTGATCTTCACAGATCATTAGTGCCAGAGAAAGTCAAGTAAAAGTGAATCCAGTCTGAATGAGACTAAAATTTCTTTCTTTCTTTCTTTCTTTTTTCTGAGATACAGTCTCACTTTGTCACCCTTGGTAGAATGCCATGCCATCACAGATCACAGCAACCTCAAATTTTTGGGTTCAAGTGATCCTCTTACCTCAACTTCCCAAGTAGCTGGGACTACAGGTGCCCACCACAGTGCCCAGCTATTCTCAGAGATGGGATCCCACTCTTGCTTAGACTGGTCTCGAACGCCAGCTCCCCAATATGCCAGCCTCAGCCTCCCAGAGTGCAAGGATTATTGGTGTAAGCCACTACGCCTGGCCAAAGACTAAAATTTCATAGTAAATAGTGAAGGGAAAAAAAGGATTTGCTTGAGACTTTACCTTAAAAATGAAACTAAGTGAAACTAAAACTTATGGATATTTTTCTATCTTTAGCTATCAAAATTATAATTGCAATATTGCACTAATTCTTAAAATGAATAGACTATGAAGCCAGGGCTAATATATATTCCTTTTCTTTCAGGAGTAATTTTCTGATAAAAATTTGTTTGAAAGTGTTATTTGACATCTTTTTCTACAAGTTTAATACCACAATTACACAGAGAGTCATTTTCACAAAATTATTAAGAGATATCACCAATTTCCCAATGGGCCTTTCATTATCTTTTCATGATAAAATCATCCTCTTTTCAGCGCCTGTTCAGTCTTCTTGTCAATTTCCTCTTACTCAGTTATTTCTTAGTCTACAGCTGTCAGATGCCCTTTCGTCAATAACTTTGGGGGAGCTTTGAATAGTTTTCCAATATCACTTACATTGACTTCAGAAAATTCTATATTGTGGCAAGGATGGTGATTTCACTTTACAAATGATGACAAGCACTGTGAGACAGTCTGACCGACACCCAGGAAAGAGGGTGCAGATGTGATAGGCAGAGCCAGACCCTGGTGTTCAGCGAGGAGAGTTTCAGGCATCCTCAAACTACGGCCCACGGGCCACATGCGGCCCACCGAGGACATTTATCCGGCCCACTGGGTGTTTCTGCTGCCGCTGCCTGTCCTGCTTAGCTGCTGCCTGTCCTTTTAAACTATGGTCCGGCCCTCCCTTGGTCTGAGGGACAGTGACCTCGCCCCCTGTTTAAACAGTTTGAGGACCCCTGGTTTAGCTGGTCTGTAGTCAAGTTAATTATGTTCAACTAATGTCAATTTCTGGTTCTAATAATGCACTGAGGTTATGTGAGATGTAACCATTGGGGGGAGCTGGGTGAAGGGTACATACTCCTACTTGAACTCGAGCCAAGAGGGGCTCACGGAGACATGAAGACTAAATGTACAAGAATTAAACTTACAAATGACCACATCTTTTATTAACATTTTCTGATAATGATGACTTTTGCTTTCCTAAGCAATTTTATTACACACAAGAGGCAGGGGCTAGATAATGAATACTTAAGTTTTCACTAAGTCCTTCCGTTGAATTATAATTCCCTACTTAACTATTTACCGTCCCACATTAGATGGTGAGTTCTTTGATGGGCAGGACTAGGTTTTATTAATCCTTCTGTTTCCAATGCCCATCATAGGGCATCAGATTGAAGCACCCAGTAATGAATGAAAGAGTGAGATTAGGCCTATAACTTGGTCCTGACATAACTAAACCCTGGGAGAACACCTAATGGGCATGATCTGAGTTTCTGTCCTAATAACTGTTGCCTCAGGTGACAGGAAGCCTGCCCAAAGGGTTTACTTTCCAGGAGATGATTCTGCGTTCTCTTAGCAGTCGCAGGCAGATGGTGTTTGCCCACATACCTCTCTGGAGCCCCTAATCAGTGAGGAGAGCTTGGGGGATTTCAGGAGTCATGTGTTTGGGGAAACTCAGTTTTAGGTGAAGCCATCTCCATGGGCCCCTGAAAGTTGACCTATAGGTAAGGATTAGCTCTTCCCACTCTCCTTAGCCTCAGATTCAATGAGGGAGTTTTAGAGTTGGCTTTATTCCCCTGGAAGCTAACAGCTCCATCTGTAAAAGGGGGGTATTGAACCCTAAGCTGCTCTTATCTCCTTTCTTCTCCCTGACATTGATAAGAAAACAAAGCCCTTCTGCTCACTCTTGGTCTCTCTCCCAATGAGAGAAATACTTGTCTATCATTCTATACGTACGTTAATCAACTTGACTTTTAAATGTTTCGAAGGGGTCTCAGGGATACTTGCCCTTTTCCCCAAAGTTGGTTCACTGAAAAGATCAACTCAGAGTTATGGTAGACAAGAGAAAGGTTTATTTCAAAATATCATGCGCATGGGGGCAACCACAAGAATGACTTCCCAAAGTTTCAGTGATGATCAGTGGCTTTTAAAGATGTCTTTTAGAAGGGGAGGGAGAGAAATTGGGAAGTATACGTGTAGCAGGAGGTTGCTATGAGGGGAGGGGAGAGTGTAGATGGAGGGAAACAGACTGATTCGCAGATTAACCTGAGAGACAGGTCTTGTGCTTCAAATGACCTCAGGGCCAGGTCTATTAGCATGTGATGAGGAGTCCAGAAGCCCTTTAAGATTTTAGGTAGATAGAGGAAAATCTTCATTCAGAGCTTCCTGATTATGACTTTACTGATTCAGAGTTTACTGATTACTTTAATTCAAAATAATTTTTATACCAAGGAACCATATTTTGGGGTAAAATTATCTCAGCTCCTTCAGTTTTTCGTAATGTGTTTTGGACCTCTTTCTATGTTAGAGCACAGGAATCTCCTTTATTCCTTTTAATAGCTCCACAGGGTAACACGCAATATCGTGAATTTAACCAAGTCCACTTAGTGATAGGTACTTATGTTGATCTGATTGTTTCAAAAAATACTGCAATGGTCATGCACATCCAATTTCCTAGATGTTGATGGTCACTGACAATTTGCCCACTACTATGGTTTGCATAGGGCTTATCCTCACCAAAACTTAAGTTGAAATCTGATCTTCATTGTGGCTATGCTAGAAGCTGGAGGCCAGGAAGAGGTATTTGGGTCATGAGGATGGAGCCCTCACAAATGGCTTGGTGAGTGCTTGTTCCTTTGAGATTGGATTTATTCTCACAGACATGGCTTGGTTCTGCAGAGAGTGGGTTGTTATAAAGCTGGGATGCCCTTCCGGTTTTGCCTCTTTGTACATGTTCATTTCCCCTTTGACCTTTTCCACCGTATTTTGATGCATCATGAAAGCCCTCACCAGAAGCCAGAGCCTTGACCTTGAACGTCCAGCCTACAGAACCATAAGGCACATACATCTCTTTTGTTTGTAAATTACCCAGCCTCAGATATTCTGTTAGAGCAACACAAAGCAGATTAAGACACCATCCAAAATGGTGTACCTGCTTTCACAGGTGCACTCGAAGCTAAGTCTTTTGAAAACAAAGAAATCACATTACCCATGATGACGATTCTTACCATACAATGGATGAATGAATCTCATCAGTTTCCTAACAACTTGTGGGGATGATGGGACTGGATGGTGATTGGTGTGGCTGTTATAATCACTCTCTATACCAAGTGGGGGTGAGGGAGCTAAACAGGCCAACCAGAGGAGGCAGCTCTCTAGGGGCTCTGCTTGCCCCGCACCTTCCCAGCCAGCTCCACTTCCTAGCTCCCTCTGGAGCTCAGCTCCTCGAAAGCATTATCTACACACCTCTGCCTCAGATTCCTCCTCTCTTGTTCTCTCTTAAACCTCCTCCAATCAGCTTTTACTCCTATATCCACCCAAAAAACTCTTGTCAAGGTCACTGTGGCCTCCTTATCATTAAAACCAATGACTGTCCAGCTTGAACAATCATCAGCGTTTGGCACACTCTGTCACTTTCTCCTTGAAAATACATTCCTCAGTTGGGAGTACTTTTCCTCATCACCTCTACCTCGCACGCCAGAGCACCCTTAGGCTCTGTCCTAAACTGCTTCTCTTTTCTCTTTTTTTTTCTTTCTTTCCTTTCCTCTCCTCCCCTTCCCTCTTTCCTTCTCTTGCTCCCTCTCTCTTTCTTCTTTTCCTCCTCTTTCCCTTCTTCCTTCTCCTCCCCTTTCTCCTCCTCTTTCAGACAGACTGTCACTCTGTTGACCTGGTCTATATTGCAGTGGTGTCATCACAGCTCACAGCAACCTTAAACTCCTGGCTTCAAGTGATCCGTCTGCCTCGGCCTCCCAAGTAGCTGGAAGTACAGGTGCCCACTACCACACCCAGTCAATTTTTCTATTTTTTGTAGAGATAGGGTCTCACTCTTGCTCAGACTGGTCTTGAACTCCTGAGCACAAGAGACCTTCCCACTTCAGCTTTCAGCCTACTATTATAGATGTGAGCCACTGTGTCCGGCCCCTCTTGTTTTTTCCGACCACACTTACTCCCTGGGTAATCTCATCCAGTCCTTTAAATACCATCCATATGCCCTTGATATTTACTTCACCAGACCTCCACTGGTGACTCAATGATCCTAATTCACTTCACAACCTGACTTCATATCCAATTCCTCCAAGAAGGGTTCTCAGACTAAGCCACCCAGGCTCACCAGTTCCCCATTCTCATCTCCAGCATTTGCAGTCACTGACAATACTGCAGCTTCGCTGGAAGCTTGAGATCTCGGAAGTTTTTCACAGATCAAATGGCCCATGTTGGGGAGCCAGGCAAACTGTCTGAAAGCTGTGTGACCTTGGGCAAGTTAATTGGCTTCTCTGAGCCTGTGAAATGAAAGCAGAAATAAATCTCCATGGTGGTTCAAAAATGAGACACATTCTGTGAAACACTTGAGCCCAGCACTTAGTAAGTGTCCATATTTGTCATTATAATTACCTTGAATTGGCCCTGCAAGGTAGATATTTTGACCACCATTTTACTGGCCTGTAGCACGCAGGGTAGAGCAATCTGTGTGGCTCAGAGCAGTATACGGGAAGTGAAACCCAGTTTCCTGCCTTTCTGGTCTACTTCCCCATGTCTTAGAGGATTCCCTTTCTGATATTGATTTCACACTCACTGAGATTCATCTCAGGTGTGAATTTTGAATGATGATCAGATTTTCAGTCTTGCCAGCAATGGTGACAACATGATGCTCTCTGGCCTTTGTGGGTGTTGAGAGCACACACATATGCTCCTGGAAGCTTTCACACTTGAACTGCTGGCAACCCTGCAGGGTGGGTAAGGCACATCCTCATTTTGCAAACAGAAAAACTGAGGCTCAGAGCAGCAAAGTCACTTGTTTGTAATCTCACAGCACAAAATGGCAAAAACCGTCATTAGAACTCAACTGCTAGCCTAGAGTTTACCCTCCATAAACTCCCATGCCTTCTCTTTTCCCCTCTGTTCTACCCCTAAAAGGTTCTACATTCAGCAGACACTCACTGAGAGCTCATAGGGAAGCTGCCACCTTCAGAGAGGTGTGTGACTGACCACCAGAGACCCCGAGAAAGACTCGAGGAGGGTGGGTGGGGTGAGCAGCTGCCTTGAGCTGACTCAGCCCTGGTAATTCTGTTCCCAGCTCTGGCTCTGCCTTCATGCATCATCTAGGGGATAATTCTAAGCACTTCAAATATTTTGGGAGAAAGTATCTCAAAAACAAGTTGGTTGTCTTTCATTTTTTTCATGGGACTTCCTCCCAAGATGGAGAAACCACAGGGGTAAGTTCTCTTTTCCAAATAAATGCATCAATCTGCTTCTCCAAATTTGAATTATGCAGAGGACAAAGATTCCCCAAACTCCTGCAAAGCCAGACTCTGCCCAGCTAGGAGTCAGCTTCATCTACTGCTTACCACTTTTCAACCCACAAATGCATTCAGCAGAGCTTACAAACATTCTGTGGGGGCACATGTGGTCGCAAAGTGAATGAATCATTGTCAATGTAAAAGGAAATATTGTCATGGAAGGTGGTAGGGGCTGAATCGAGTTTCTGTCCCCCAAATTCTTACGGTAAAACTCTAATCTCCAGTATCTCAGCATGTGACTATATTGGAGATAGGGTCTTTAAAGAGGTAATCACGATAAGATGAGGGCACTAGAGTGTGCCCTAATTCAGTGTGATTGACCAGGGCCTAGAGTGATGGCTCACGCCTGTAATCCCACCACTCTAGGAGGCTGAGGCAGGCAGATTGCTTGAGCTCAGGAGTTCGAGACCAACCTGAGCACGAGCAAGATCCTGTCTCTACTAAAAAATAGAAAAAAACTAGTCAGGTACCGTGGTGCACACCTGTAGTCCTAGTTACTTGGGAAGCTGAGGTAAGAGAATCACTGGAGCCCAAGAGTTTGAGGTTGCTGTGAGCTGTGATGACACGGTAGCACTCTTCCCCAGGTGACAGAGCGAGACTCTCTCTCACCAAACAACAACAACAACAAAGAAGTGACTGATCAGAGGAGGAGATGAGAACACAGACATATTCAGAGAGGAAAGACCATGAGAGCACACGGGAGAAGATGATCCGATCATCTATAAGCCAAGGAGAGAGGCCTTAGTAGAAACCAACCCTACTGACTCCTCCATGTCAGGCTTCCAGCCTCCAGACTTGAGAGAAAACAAAGCTGTTATTTAAAACCACGCAGACTTTGTTATGGCAGTCTGAACAGACTAATACAGTGGCTGTGATCTCCTCAGTTGGATGCAGTCTCCACTCCTCCCTATTGCCTTGCACAAGTCTGCTCTACTTACTAACATTGCTTGTCTTCTGACAATCTCTCAGCTTTTTAAAAAATGAATTGTTTTAATTCCAAGTGATACAGAATTTAGGGTAAAACAAAAACCAAAGTGCAGACTTTGGCAGGATTCTTGGGTGGTTGTACTTTAATTCACAGCTAAGGTAGGAATGACTAAGTGAAAATAAGGAGATGATGAGCCACTGTATGACTTTTTTTTTTTATGTAAGTGCATTTATTCTTAAATGCACAATAGGCTCTAAGACAACACTTCTTTTTAGCTAGAGGTGGCAGGAGATGTTATGGCAGGGAATACAGACCTTTAAATAGGAAACAAAGATCACCATTGCCTCAGGCACCAAGAACAGCTTATTTTTTTTTTTATCAGGTTTCTTTAAAAAACAAAACAAGACAAAAACACCAATACTGAGGCTCCAAGCCTATAGCACAGCGGTTATGGTGCCAGCCACATACACCAAGGTTGGCGGGTTTGAACCCAGCTGTAAGAGATAAGATCCCTTTGCTCAAGACATGGCAGTTCGCCTCAACGTGCTCCCTCAGGAGATTGTTTCTGTGAAGCATTTCCTTGAGGATCTGAGCTTCTACACTTGCCTATTGATGTGCAGGAATGTGTAGAGTGACTCTCCCTAGGGGGTGTGGAGAAACCTGAGGTGTTAGCTGGAGGATGGATAGACCGGTCTTGGAGCATTGGGTTCTATTCTCTGTCTTCCTCCTTCATTAGCATAATGTGTAACTTTACCTTGGGCCAGCGAGGACAACCAGGCTCCAAAATGTTTTACTCTAAACAAAGTCAATTGTATATGCGTTCCTCAGCCTTCACACTAAATTGTAATCTTAAATGGTTGCTTCTTCATGTTACTTGACTTCTTTGTATATGTGTTAAATTCTTACTAAATGTTGGAAAGTATATAAGATA
>NW_003852584.1:2545046-2547263 GCF_000181295.1 Otolemur garnettii
ACCACAGCACTCTACCAAGGGCAACATAGTGAGACTCTGTCTCAAAACAAAACAAAAAAAGACCTTTATTGAGATATAATTCACTTGTCATATAATTTATCTAAAATGTACATGTAATGGTTTTGGTATATTAAATTATTAATTGAAAAAATTGTGGCAGAATATATACAATATGAAATTTGCCATATTAACATAGGGATCGTGGCAAAACTTGTCTTTTTCCCTTTGACTGGTTTGCTGTTTGAAAGATCAACTCAACAATTATGGTAAATTAATAAGGGAAAGGTTTATTTCCAAATACCAAGTGCATGGGGGGAACCACAGAACGATTACCCAAAGTCTCAGGGTGGTCGAGACCTTCATAGATGCCCTTTAGAAGGGAGTGGGGAGAGTGTGGAAAGTAAAAGTGTAGCAAGGGGCTGCTGGGGGGATGTGTGTGGATGGAGGAAACAGTGACTTGTAGATTAACCTGAGGGACAGGTCTGTGCTTTAAATAACTTTAGGGTCAAGTCTATTAGTGTGCAATAATGAAGTCAGCAGCCCCTTCTGATTCTAAATCAGGTTACTCAGGTTTTATAGAGGGGAGGGCAGGGCTTTCTGATCATGGAAGGCCTTTAATTCAAAATATTCTTTATACCAAGGAATCATATGTTGGAGTGAAATTTCCTTAGCTCCTTCATTAACCACTTTTAAATGTACAATTTAGTGGCATTGATTACATTCAAAATATTGTTCATCCATTACCACTGTTTCCAAAACTTCATTATCCCAAACAAAACTGTAACTATTGTGTACTCTCCACTCTCCCTTCCCAAAGCCCTTGGTAACCTCTAATCTACCTTCAGTCTCTATGAACTGGTATGTTCTTTTTTTTTTGAGACAGAGCCTCAAGCTGTCCCCCTGGGTAGAGTGCGGTGGCATCACAGCTCACAGCAACCTCCAACTCCTGGGCTCAAGCAAGTCTCCTGCCTCCGCCTCCCAAGTAGCTGGGACTACAGGCACCCGTCTATTCTTTTTTTTTTTTGTTTGGTTACAGCCGTCATTGTTGTTTGGTGAGCCAGGGCTGGGTTCGAACCCGCCACTTTAGGTGTATGTGGCCAGCGCCTTAGCCACTTGAGCCACAGGCGCCGAGCCTGAACTGGTATGTTCTTGATGCCTCATGTGAGTAAGTGGGATCCTGTGTCTGGCTTACTTCACGCAGCATGGGATCCTCAAGTTCATCCATGTGTAGCCAGTGTCAGAACCTCACTTCTTGCTAGACTAAATAATATTCCATTGTATAGACGCATCACATTTTGTTTATTTATCCCTCTGTTGATGGACACAGATGTTGTTGTTCCCACCTTTTGGCCACAGTGAGTAACGCTGCAATGGACGTCAGCACACAAGTACCTGCCGCCCTGCTTTCAGTTCTCTCTGAGTATATTACGAGTGGAATGCTTGGCCACATTTCTTCATTCTACCTGTGGCCCCTTCCCCGGGGCCTTCACTTTCAGCTCATCTCTTCTTTTGGCTTCTGTGTGCACACCTTACCTTCCTCATCCTTCCCCTTGGTCAGCTTCCTGGGCTGCTTCAAGGACTTTTTCTTACCCCCTCCAAGGCCAGACATGGTGCTGATGGAATGTCTGAATTTATACCTACTAAAAGGCTACCTGTGGCAAATCTGAGAATTACTTTTACTCCACCTCATTTGACTGCCAAGTGCATTACCGTCAGGGTGCTGTCCCACCTCATTCATCAGAACAAGATGGTTTAAGAACCTCTATTCAGCCACCACTCTGCAGTCTTCAGTTCCAGGAAAATCTCTTTGATAACTTCTTCCCTTCTGGCTTCTCGCTTCTCTTTTTTTGGAGCCCCTGTGTTAGGATGAAAGAAAAGCAGGCCTAACTCCATTTTGTTGTAAATCTTATTCCTGAGAATCAGTGGGGAGGCAAAGCAGGCCCAACCCCATTTTGTTGTTTTGTTACATTTTATCTTTAAAAAAAAAAAATCGGTTCCACTTGCCTCCCCGTTCATTGCATGGTATTTTAAGCATACCTGGTTAGAACTGTTAGAATTATTAGTATTGTGCAGAAAGTCACTAACTACCCTCGTGACAACAACCCTCATGATTACGTTAAGGTGGTCTTCATACCATCCTCATACCATCCGTAAATGAAATGTTAAGAGAACAAGCTCCACTCCATTTTGCTATTTACTCCTTTTTACCTTCAAAAC
>NW_003852584.1:2547626-2549666 GCF_000181295.1 Otolemur garnettii
GGCTGCTCTCAGAAACCCCATGTTGGGACACTGAGGCAGTCACTGGCCGGCTCTTCAATAAAAGGACTCCTCTTTAAACTCGACTTGTCTGGCAGTGTAGTCTTTGAGAGACTCCTGGGCATTACACGTGTTGAAAGGCCAAATGGGAGTTGGACTCAGCCTCCCAGCACACACTGAGTAGCTTTTGGAGGAGACCCAGGCAGGCTGTGGCAGGAGGGTGGTGTCAGCAGCTGTGGTCTGGGAAGTGGACACCGATAAGATAGTTGAAGTATTGATAACACCAAGGAAATCTGTCAGGGTTTAAAAAGATAAGCAAAGTTTGATTTCCAGACACTACAGAAAAAGAAGTAAGAAGGTGTCCAGTGCGAAGTTTGTGAATGATGGTCGCCACATGATGGCAAAGCGCTCTTCCCTTTATCCAATGCAAGAGGGGCTGGAGGCAGTCCAGACGTGGTGTCCCACACTGAGCGGGCACTCAAGCCGTGTCTGACTGGATAGACGAGCAGGAGAAAGGCAGTGGCAAACACGCTGAGTCTGACAGCATGGATGTGCCCCCAAGGGTGAGAGCAAAGAAGGGGCTGGGGAACAGAAGACGGAGCACATGATGAGAACCTGCGAGGCCTTGTGGCAAAGGGTCCTCTGCTCAAGGGGGATTGGGATCTGGAGCTCGTGGTACTGCTATGTAAAGAGAAGCCCACAGCTGCCCTCTTGGACAGGGTAGCTGACCACCTGGCCATTCAACTTGCTGCTGTAACAGAAGACAGGTCTGAAACCCTGCAATCTGTCAATGATGCCGCAATTGTGATGAAAAACGCAAGAGAGCCTTGGTTGTCGCTAACCATCCACCTGACATCCCCTGTTGTCAGAGAAGAAATGGAAAAAGTATTAGCTGGAGAAACGCTGTCAGTCAACGATCCCCCACACGTTCTGGATGGGCAGAAATGCCTTGCTCCCTTGGCGTGTCGGAGAGACACCAGAGCTAATGGGCTGAAGTCCTGTGTCATTGTCATTCGGGTCCTCAGGGACCTGTGCACCCACGTGCCCACCTGGGGGCCCCTCTGAGGCTGCCTCTCGAGCTCCTGTGTGAGAAATCCATCGGCACAGCCAACAGACTGATGGGGGCTGGTGAGGCCCTCCGGAGAGTCCTGGAGTGCCTGGCTTTGGACATCGTGATGCCAGATGGTTCTGGCATTTAAGACCCTTGTGAAAAAGAGCCACTGATGCTACTGGGCAGCGAGACAGACAGCAACGGGAAGACGTCACACAGAGTCCACAGTATGCACTGCAGCTTGCTGCCCTTGGCCAGCTCCATAGAGTCCTGGGTGTGGACTCTCTGCCTTCCAAGATGCCCAAGAAACCAAAGAATGAAAACCCAGTGGACTACACTGTTCAAATCCCCCCCAGTACCACCTATGCTATGATGCCCAGGAAACGCCCAATGGAAGAAGATGGGGAGGAGAAGGCTCCCCGCAAAAAGAAGAAGATTCAAAAGAAAGAGGAGCAGGCAGAACCTCCCCAAGCGACGAATGCCCTGATGTGGCTGAATCAGCTGACGCCAGGCCTGCAGTACAAACTGGTTTCCCAAGCTGGGCCTGTCCCTGCCCCCGTCTTCACTATGTCAGTGGAGGTTGATGGCAATTCATTTGAGGCTTCTGGACTGTCCAAAAAGACTGCCAAGCTGCATGTGGCTGCTAAAGTGTTACAGGACATGGGCTTGCCGACAGGTGCCAAGGGCAGGGACTCGAGCAAGGGGGAAGACTCTGCCGAGGAGACAGAAGCGAAGCCCGTGGTGGTGGCCCCGACTCCCATGGTGGAAGCTGTCTCAACCTCCAGTGACGCTTTTCCTCAGATGCCACTACTGAGCAGGGCTGATCCTGACGAAGCAGGGCAAGAACCCAGTTACAGAGCTGAACGAGAAGAGGCATGGCCTCAAGGTGGATCTCATCTCAGAGGCGGGGGCAGCCATGACGAGCGGTTTGTCATGGAGGTTGAGGTGGATAGACACAAGTTTCAAGGTGCTGGTTCCAACAAAAAGGTGGC
>NW_003852584.1:2549722-2569471 GCF_000181295.1 Otolemur garnettii
GAAAAGCTTTTTCCTGACACCCCTCTTGTGCTTGATGCTAACAAAAAGAAGAGAGCCCCAGTACCTGTCAGAGGTGGGTGGAAATTTGCTGCTCAGCCTCATAGCCCTGGCTTTGGCATGGGAGGCCCCATGCACAGTGAAGTCCCCCCACCCCCTAACCTCCGAGGGCAGGGACCAGGAGGGGATATCTGCAGGCGAGGATGAGGATTTGGTGGCGCCAACCATAGAGGCTATATGAATGCTGGTGCTGGGTATGGAAGCTACAGGCATGGGGGCAACTCAGCAACAGCAGGCTGCAGTCAGTTCTACAGCAATGGAGGGCTGGAGACAGGACCTGCCCCGTGTGCAGCCAGGAGGTGGAGTGATTTTAAGAGAGAGAATGCTCAAGCTGAAAGTTGTCTCCCTGAATTCCTACTATCTGAGCCTTCACTGTTAAACCTACAAATTGTCTCTTGAGCAGGGTAACATATCAACCTTCTAGCCGAAGGCATTAGTTTCCCGGAGACCAGGGTGGGGAAGGGACAAGATGGAAATGTGCGAAGACCACCTTTGTCATTCCATCCAGGCCCTTGCTGGGCCCTGCTGCCATCAGCATCTGCAGAACACGGAGCACAGAGAGGCCCTGGTCAGAACACAGGAGGCCTCAGCATAGACACGCTACATAAGTAGTCTAACAGGCTTCCTAGAAGTCAGGGACATCACAAGTTAGGGTCAGTAACATCAACTGTTGCAACAAGCAGCCCCTGGGGGCTCAGGGGCTTACCGTGAGAGCAGCTGATTTCTCCTTGATAGAAAGTTGAATCAGGCCTCCTCCATACCTGAGTCAGGGGCCCAGGCTCCCACCTCTGTGGCTCCATCACCCCGGGGGGCCCACAGTCCTTCACTTGCAACCATAATAATGACAAAAGGAGAGTCTTACTGGGCGTGAAGCCTATAGCAGCCTCAGGCAGGTGAGGTGTGCAGAACTCTCAGCATCTCCTGTCCAAATCTCTGCACCAAGAGATTGGGCAAACTCTAAATGGTTTCTAACAGCCACAGTCTTAAGACTGCGTTGCTAAGATGACCCCAGGCCCGCCTAAAATACCTGCCTGAGAACGCTCACACCGCTAGGAGAATTTACTGCTAGTTCCAGCCTCACCCTGATCGACAGGCCCCTAAGCCCCACCTTAGAACTGTTACTTTAGAAACCCTGTACTCAATATCCTTCTCTGCCCCTTGAGATATAAACCCAGCACCCCAAACAGTTTCCTCAAGATCTCTTTGAAATGCAAAGATTCAGAGAGCTAAATCTGCTTGGAGTTCCCAGTCCCTGTGGGAGAGGAAAGGCTAACTTTGGCCTTGGGGGTCTTGCTCCAGGCTATGCCCAGGTCACAGAGATAGGAAAGTTTGCTTCTCCTCCAGACTAACTCCTTTAACAAATCCCAGTGGCCTCCTCACATGGATGAAAGGGTCAGGTGGACCCTTGATGCTCCTTACTGCCTTACCCTTAGCCCACTCTAGCCTTTCAAAGCCCCCAGCCTTTTATTTTGGGAAAATGAAGCTTGGTTCATGCCAGACACTCCCCTATTGCAGTAGTTTTACTGACTGACATTGGCTCTCAGTTCTTTAGCTAGTGTAGGGCTTTGCTTACCGTTGAGGGACAGAGCCAGAGGTATGGAGACCACAGACTCCTTCCCTTCCACTCTGCAGTCTCCTGCCTGGACCCCCTGTTGGCACTGGGCCTGCCTGCTGCTGGGGTTCCTGCGGTGAGCCCCTGTGCCCAATGCAAGTGGGGAAGGACAGGGAAGGGAGCAGAGCCCCTCCAGAGAACAAAAGAAGCCACCAGCACACCTGCTTCCTTCGGCCTCTCCCTGCATAAATAGCAGTCCTGCCATCAGTTTACCTTGAGGCATTCCTGAGAGGGCCATAGTCCCCACGCCCTCCTTGCTGTGTCCAACCATACCTAAGCTGTCCAGCTCTAAAGGTGAGTTCTGACGTCAGATGAAGACACACACAGTCAGGCCACATGGACCTCGAAGTGCTGTTGACGATCTGGAGTGTACCTGTGCCCTAATCCCAGCCAGGGAAGCAGTCCAAACCCAAGTCCAGACCTCAGTTTCCAGCCTTGTACAATCAGGCTGCAATCGGGAACTCTAGAAAATGTCTCCCTGGTTCTGCAACCTCCAGAAATCCCCTAAAACTCCCAGCAGGTGGGACAGCGTGAGGGGCTTCGAGGGGGAAGCTCCATACCCTCCCACCCAGGAGCACTGGGAGGGGGCTCCTTCTCTCACCAGTGCCCACACTGAGGCGGCCCCTCTCCTTGGCCTTCCTGCTGCCTCCCAGGGGACAAGAGAGGAGGAAAGGGCTTCCCAGGGCTGCCTCCTCGCAGCTGCCAGGTCAGGCCACTATGATAAACAGAGAGAAACAGAGAAACAACAGGAATAGCCCGGGGGGAGGGGGGTGTCCTCTGAGCCTTGAGGGGACCCTTGTGCTGGGAAGCAAGTGTGTGACGGGCTGCCAACCCTCACTCAGAGAATATTCAAAATCCAGAAAGGAAATGGAAACTGGAATCGATGGCAGGACAGTGGTTCCCCTTGAGGGAGGTGGCTACAAGGGGACTGTTTCTGGGACTGGGTGCTGGTTCATTGGGACTGCTCAGTTTGGACATTTTTAATTTTGCTCTTTTCTGTGTGTATTTTACGCTTCTGTAAAAAAATTTTTTAAAAAATTTAGAACCGCTTTAGAAAACAGTCTGGCAGTTCCTCAAAAGGTACAAAAGGTTTGTAAGGTAACCATAGGACCCAGGAATTTCACACTTAGATATACACCCAAGAGAAATGAAAAGTAGTCGGCCATTCAAAACTGGTACCCAAACGCCCATAACAACATTAGTTGGAGTAGCCAAAAAGTGGAAACAACCCAAATGTCCATCAGCTGCCGATGGATAATTAGAATGTGGCCTGCCCATACAAAGGCGTATTTGTTTGGCAATAAGAAGACCTAAAATACCGATCCCTGCTGTAACATGGATTGTTGGAAACATTATGCTAAGTGAAAGAACGCAGACATATTGTACAAGGTCACGTAGTATATAATTCCATGTACTAGTACGTAAAATTTCCAGAATGGGCAATCCAGAGAGGAGTTTTGGGAATAATAGCTAAGCAATGCGAGATATCCTTCAGCAAACAAAAAAGCTCTAAAGTTGATTATGGTGAAGGTTGGGGAACTCTATTAATATACTAAAAGCTATTGAAGGCTGGGCATGGTGGCTCATGCCTATAATCCTAGCACTGTGGGAGGCTGAGGTGGGTGGATTGCCTGAGCTCCACAAGTTCGAGATCAGCCTGAAGAAGAGCAAGCCCCCATCTTAAAAAAAAAAAAAAAAAGGCATTGTGGTGGGTGCCTGTAGTCCCAGCTACTCGGGAGGCTGAGGCAAGAGAATCACTTAAGCCCAAGAGTCTGAGGTTACTGTGAGCTGTGATGCCACAGCACTCTACCAGGAATGACAAGGTGAGACTGTCTCAAAAAATAAAAATAAAAAAATAAAATCTATTGACTTGTAGATGAATGAGTTGTATGGTGTGGGAATTATATCTCAATAAAGCTGTTATTAGAAATTCAGCAAGGTATCAGCATTAGACAGGTAACCAGACTGATGAGAATAGATGCTTCATAGACAGCCACAGCCTGCAGGGATGCACTGGTGCCCACCAGGTGACCCAGCCATTGGGCAAACACAGAACCCTGCCAGCTTCTCAGGCCTGGGAAGACTCAGGGTCACAAGCTGGTGCAGAGAATAGTGAGGGTAGGATATATAGCAAGATGGGGCCCAACCATTGGGTTCCCTAAAAACAGATGCCGTGATCAGGATGTGGGTGGGAATAGTTTATGTGGGAAAAACCCAGGAAAGAAAGGAAACCAAATCAGGTGACGAGCAGCTGAGGTTGACCCCTCCTCACGGCCAGGGAGCTGGGCTGTTGGTCTTCCGCACTGCCTCCCTCTCAACCCACACAGGTTGAAGGAGCCTGTGGACACTCAGTGTGTACTGGGCTTTCACCTGCCAAGGAACGCAGGCAGAGCAGCTGCCCCTCTACCTTGCTCGGGCTGCTCTGAGGTGCCGTGAAGCTCTGGGTAAGCCCACCACGGGCCTCACTTTCCCTGCCTGGAGAGAACACACAGAGTGGTGAGGGATGTGTTCTCAAGTGGAGCACTGTGCCCTCCAGGGGCGTTTGGCTTTGTCTGCAGGCATTGTGGGTTGTCATAACAGAAAGGGAAGGTGCTTCTGGCACCTCTGCGGCCAAGGATGCCGGGTCCTACGACGTTCAGGACAGACTCCACAACATCAAGTTATCCAGCTCCGAATGTCAACAGCACCACAGCTGAGAAACCTGGGCTGGGAGAAACTCTTAAGATTTCCAACTTGAACACACCAAGCCCCTGAATATACCCCAGAGAAGGCTGACATTAACCTTGTGCTTTTCAGGGACAACTGCCCCTGAGTCTGCCAAGAGTCACCCGTTGCTCCTCAAAGGCAGGCAAGCCTGGGCTACCCACCTCCAACACTGCCCCTCCCCCACAACACTGGGACACCCCTAACCGGCAGTGAGGGCAGAATCCAGGACCACTGCCAGGACCTTGCTTCTCAAACTGAGCCCCTGAATATTTTTTAAAATATATTTTATCTTGTAGAGAAGTTTTATGTTCACAGCAAAATTAAGTGGAAGCTACAGAGAGTTCCCCTAAGCCCTCTGGACCACACATGCGCAGCTGCCCACTGTCAATGTCCCCACCAGACTGGAACAGTCATTACTACTGTTGGCCCTCCACTGACACGCCATCACCCCAAGCCTGTGGCTTCCATTAGGGCTCACTCATGGTGCTGTTCATTCTATGGGTCTGGACAAATGTGAAAGGACGAGTGTCCATCATTACAGCATTACACAGGGCAGTTTCCCTGCCCACCCCCCGCCCTGCTCTCCTTACTCATCTCGCCCTCTCCCCTGACACCTGGCCAACCACTGGTATTTGTATTGTTCCATAGTTTTTCGTTTTCTAAAACATCAAATAATTGGAATCAAACACCCCTTTTACTAACATGCTTTTAAGGTTCCTCCATGTCTTTTCATGGCTCGAATGCTCGTTTCTTTGTGCTGCTGATGATACTCCACTGTCTGGATACAACACAGTTCTGTTTATTCATTCAGCCACTGGAGGACATCTTGGTTGCTTCCGAGATTTGGCCTTCATGAATAATGCTGCAATAAACATCCATGTACTGGGTTTTGGGCAGACATGAGTTTTCAGTTCATCTGGGTAAACACCAAGAAATATAACCGTTGGATTGTACAAGGGTAAATTTAGTTTGTTACAAACTGCGACTGTCTTCCACAGTGGCTGTGCTAGGAATGAATGAGAGCGCTCCTGTTGCTCTGCATCCTTGCCAGCATTTGATGATGCCAGTGTTCTGGATTCTGGCCGTTCTAACAGGTGTGTAGTGGTATCTCATTATTTAGCCCCAGGATCTGAGGCAGTGTGGTTCAGAAGAAAGTGCAGGCTTTGTGGCTCTGTCATGTACCAATGGAATCTTGGTCAAGTTGCTTAACCTCTCTGGGCCCTGAGAGAAGCATCTGGCACAAAGCAGCACGTCTTTTGGAGCACGTAGCTTTTAGATTGGGGCTCCTAAAGAAACTGTGGTTTTTATGGTTAATGTCTTGATGTGGAAGGCCCCTTTCTCTGCCTGGCTAGCCTGGGAGCCTCTCATCATGCCCAGTCTCTGCTCCTCCAGGGCCTGGGTGACTGCCTATCTCCTTAAGGTGCTTCCCTAAACATGGTCAGAACCAACATCTTAAGTTAAATCATCCCCATTTTTGCACAGTGCAAAATAAAATAAGATATAGTGATGACTGCTGTCACTAAGACCAGTGTAGGATTATATTCTCTGTTGTAGAACAGTCCAATTGTAAGACATGCAGAACAGCCAAGGAGGCTCTTCGATGCAGAGATCCAGGGTTTCTCTTTTGTGGCTTCCCTATCTTTCCTCATGGCTTCTACCTCATGACCCGACACGGCTGCTTCAGCTCCTGTCATCAGGATTTCATTCCACCAGAGGGACAGGCATAACTCCCAAGTGGCACCATTCACTCTACTAGCTTGGTCACATAGCAACACTAACTTTAGGGGAGGTCAAGAAAGGTGGTCTTTAGTTAACTGGGCCATGAACCAGCTAAAAATTCTCTTTCAAAGTAAGAAGATACATGTATTAGGATCAGCTAGTAGTTATTGCCATACATGTAGTATAACAGAAAAACAGAGAAAAGTTTAACTTTATTCATGTGGTTGAATGAACGAACATTCAGACCAAGCTTTGTGATGGAAAGCCCTCCCAAACCCCAACAGGGTAACAGACTCTGGAATGAGAAAGAAGCCCCTTTGGAAAAGCTGCCAGTTTTCTTTTGTCGGCTGGGCACGGTGGCTCACCCCTGTAATCCTAGCACTCTGGGAGGCCGAGGCAAGTGGATTACTTGAGCTTAGGAATTTGAGACCAGCCTGAGCAAGAGCAAGACCCTGTCTCTACTAAAAATAGAAAAACTAAGGCAAGAGGATCTCTTGAGCCCAAGAGTTTGAGGTTGCTGTGAGCTATGACGATGCTATGGCACTCTACCCAGGGTGACAGAGTGAGACTCTGTCTGAAAAAAATTTTTTAAAATGTTTTCTTTTGTTCAATCAACAAACATGTGTGGAGCATCTCTTTGTGTCTGACGCTGCCGCAGAGCAGGAGGAATGGGGGAGGATGGAGGAGGCTTTGTTGTTCAGCTGACATGATTTCTTGCATGCCTTTATTCATGGCACCTCTATTTACTGATCACCTATTATAAGCTGGGCCCAGGTGGGGAATACTGAGGTGGAAACAAATCCAGCCTGACCCCAGAAGACTCTCACAATGAGTAGGCAGCGCCGCAAACCATGTGGGAAAATCCAGCTCCCTCCGCTGGAACCGCACCCACCTGGGGGTGGCGGTGGGGCTGCCCGCTCTTCTTCGGCATCAGTTACCTGAGCCCCTGGGACCCTTCCCCTCTATTCTGACATCCCAGATCTGGAGCAGCCAGTCCTGGGCCTCTCCTCAAGGCAGCAGAGATCCCAAAGGACTTGACCTTTAGAGGTGGGCGGGGCAGGGGCCATTGGGAGGATGGATGGATCCTCGTCCAGGTGGCTTGGGGAACACTTAGGGTCACCTGGGTTTGCCCAGGACTGTCTCTATTATAGCACCACAAGTCCTGCATCACAAACATCTGGGTACATTGGGATGGCTGGTGGCCCTGGCACTTGGGTCCTGTCTTAGTTCTTCCCCACCTTGACCCCTAAACCGGCAGTTCTTGCTGTGCACTGGCATCTCCTGGGCAGCCATTCAAGGATGCTGCTGCCAGAGTCCCACCTCAGACCCATTCACCCACCCACTCTAGGTTGGGGCTGAACGTGTATCTAGTGAGAGAAAAAATAAAACCTCCCAGGGAGTCAATGTGCAGGTGGGGCCAAGAGCTTCTCCTTGGTGGGGATGAGGCCAGGCCAAGGGTTAGGTGGGGGTAGATCTTTCTCTTCTAGTTCCCAAAGTTGCTGAGCTGAGAGGGAGGGAGAAGGACCATCAGAGTGGGCTCATTCCCATTGACTGGGCTCATCAATGACTTGTAGGGGCCCACTATGGAGCCGCTGCTGTCCCTGGGTTGGGGACCTGGGGTAGGGGGACACGGCAAAGAGTGGGGGAAACAGATGGTAAACAAAGAAACCAGCTAGATACTTGCCAACGATTATGAACGAAGTCGGTGCAGTGATTATGACTGGGGTACGTGGGGCATAGAGCTACTTAGATAACACATTTGTTTGCTAGGGCTGTCATAACAAACGGCCACAAACCAGGTGGCTTAAAACAACAGAAATCTTGGTCAGGTACAGTGGCTCACACCTGATATCCCAGCCCTCTGGGAGGCTAAGGTGGGTGAATTCCTTGAGCTCAGAGTTCAAGACCCCCCAAGCAAGAGTGAGACCCTCATCTCTACTAAAAATAGAAAAATGAGTCAAGTGTAGCATCAGATACCTATAGTTCCAGCTAGTCAGGAGGCTAAGATAGGAGGATCATTTGAACCTAGAAGTTTGAGGTTGCTGTGAGCTAGGCTGATGCCACAACACTTTAGACTGGGCAACAGAGTGAGACTCTGTCTCCCCCCACCAAAATAAAAGAGATTCTTCTTCTAATTAAGTTAGAAAATAGTGTGGACATATATTTTTAGGGGCAATAGTTCAACCCACTATAGCTATGGTGGGTTTGTCCCAGAACTCTGAGGTGGGGGTACTGGAGTGCAGACAGGAAGTGCTGGCAGAGACAGTGTGAGGCGGGGAAAGGCCAGTTGGGGGAGCACAACTGAGCAGGTCACCTCTGTAGGCACCTGGAGCTCAGTCCTGCCAGACCACTGGGACCCTCTGTAGAACAAGAGCCTTGGAGTCATCCACCTGAGGCAGAGGGGACTGGGTGTTCAGAAGTCAATCTGGAAAGTCATTGGTTGAGGGTTTCTGGAGGTTTCACCACCTCGGCCCCTTTAGCCTCTGCAGCCAGGCCCAGAGACTTCTGGAAAGTTCCCAGGCAAAGAGCTGGAGGTATTTGGAGGGACCAGAATGGTCCTGGTGGAGTATTGACCATTGCAGCTCCAGGGAGTGACATCTGAGCCACGACCTCAGGGTATGAAAGAGCCAGTCAGGTGACAGGCATCCTGGGAAAATACCAGGCTAAGGGGATGCAAAGGGCAAAGTCCCCAGGGCAGCAGAGAGCTTGATGTGTTCCAAGAGCTGCCACCAAGAGTGGCAGGCAGTGTGGCCTGAGCTGGGAAGGGAGGGGCAGGTGGCAGGAGCTGAGACAGAAAGAGTCTCCAGGACCCTGTGACTTAGAGCTGAGATTCGATTGTGGATTTGAGCAGGTGTCCCCAGAATCCAGTTACTGTCAGATAGAATGTAGGGAGAGGCACAGAAGGACAGAGGAGAGATGGTGTCACCCAGCTGGGTGGCCTTGACCAGTCCCTTCCCTTCCCTGGGCTTCAGCTTCCCATCTAGAGAATGAGGCCAACAGGCCCTGCCCAGTGTCCTTCAGAAGGGTGGTGACTTGTGAGCTGGGCGAGGGTTTCTTGGCTGTGGTGGACACACAGGCAGAAGTGGCCATGCCTGGCCCCATAGAATGCAGGGTGGGGCCTTTCTCAAGGTCTCCACTGTGTGGTTGGGTTTTCCCAAAGTAAACTGAACTAAAATTATGAATTATGAATGCCATGTCTTAGAGTATGAAGACCAGAGAAATGAAAATTCCACCTTCAAGATATCTTGGTAATGTCCAAGCAGCCCTGGGCCAGCTGGTTATGTCATTCCAGGCTCCGGGAAGCAGGAAATGACTGGCAATTTTCTGTAACTGGCCACACGTGCTGACTCAGCATTCACACTGAATGTCTGTCCCAAGATCTGAGAAAGTCCCATAACAGCAGAAGCTTGGGTTTCCCCAGATGGAATCCAAGTGCGGTCACCTCTCAGTTAATGTGCCAAATAGCTGTGTACACAGACCCCATGAGTTTGGGTGCCAAGAAGTATGGCCTGGTTCAGTTTCCTTCCCCAAATATAATCAAGAACACCAAGGTAGGGAGGGGACTACAGAGGCCCCGTAAACTGGACACCTGTTTCCCAAAGGTGCATCCCCTCTGCCAGGCACTGTGCTAAGCTCCTTGTTCAAGGAAGGGCTGTTTTTATTCCCCTTTCAGAGTGGAGGAGATGGAACCACAGAGATGGGAATTCACCTTGTGGAAGACACTAAGAGGTAGCCATTGAAATCCCTTTTCTTCGTCCTCTGTGAAAACAGGACTGTGGCTGAGCTCAAGGCTGGCCTCTATTTCCCAGCGCCCCTGCTGGGGGGCGGCCACGTGCCATGGTCCTCCCCAGCGCCTCCGTGTTCTTCCAGATCCCATGGGAACTGGTCTACCCCTTTGTACTTTCTTTCCTTTTCCACCTCTGGATATGGAAGGCAGCAGTGGGCACAGTGGAGCCCCCAGATAGAAAGAGCAGCTTCTTCCGAAAGACAACTGCCCTGCCACCTTCAACACCAACCCAGTACTAATTCATGAGCAAGAGATACATTTCTAATTATGTTAGAAAATGTAAAGTGTACAGGCAGTCCCAAGTTACAAACATCTGACTGACATACAACACGCACTTACAAACAGAGGCTATTACAGGTGGGTGCACCTGTTCCAATTTACACACAAGTTCAACTGAAGAAGAAGCTGTTACCCGTCTCTTTCATAACCCTGGGACTGCCTAGATTAATTCATGCTGTAATTCACGCCCCAAGCTGTGGCAGAGCCAGGATTTGAACCCAGTTTGTCTGATACCAGGAGTCTCAGTGCCTGACTCCTGTGGTATATGGCCCAGGGTTCACTCGTCTCTAAGGGACCTTGAGGTGTGAGTGTCCCATGAGGTGGTTCCACAAGCACTGGCACTGCCAGCATGTCCCCTCCATTTCCACTGGCCTTGGCCATCCTAAACCACTGGTGGGTTTAGAGTCAAGTGTTCGAAACCACCGTGGCTGCAGCAGAGGGTGCTGCCAAGGCCATGCTACTGCTGCCACCATCTGCAGAGCTGGACAAGGCGCAGACGTCCCTTCCGTCATTGCTAGCCACGCTGGGACTTCTAGCTCAAGCCTGGTGCTCTTGTAGGATGAGGCTGTCACCACCACCAGTCCCGGGCTTCTGCTGGAGAAGAAGTCTGTGCATTCCCAGACAGCTGCTGCCTCCTTCTTTGTGCTATCCTGATAGCAGGTGCCACTGGCGAGGATGCCTGGGAACTCGGGCACTGCACACAGACACCTAAGTGCCAAGGCGGCAACCTGGCGACTGATTTTGGCACTGCTGCATGCTGTGCCCCAGCTTCTGCACTGAGTCTAACAGACACTCTAGGAGCCCTGTCCTCTCCCAGGTGGCCTCATTTCTGGCACCCCTCTCTGCACATAGATGGTGCATTTCATGAGTTGTTTGGACATCCTGAGCACCAATGGGGGCAGTATTCCAGCCAGGGCCCATTTCTCCTTGGGCTTCTGTAGATGGCTGAGGCTGGCAGACGTGAGGACTTGGCTGCCTGCGCCTGCTGTCAGTACCCACCGCAGCCGAGTCAGCATGTACACAGACGCAGGAGGGTGGTGTCGCCCATTCTCCTCCGTGGCAGCTCCAGTCCTGGCTGATGGGGCCTGGATAGAGAGAAAGGAAGACAGACAGACCAGCGACTCATTTAGGGATGCCCTGCTAGTAAAGCCACACCAAGTAAGTGGGTGGCAGATGTGGAGACTCTGTCCACAGCGTCTCCATAGCAGTTGTTGGCAGGTGCCTCCTATCTTCGTGCCTGGGACGGTCCCAGTGAACCTTCACTCCCAACAGCAGCCCCTGTGCCCCATAACTAGGGGACAAACTCCACCATTCTGGGACTAGCTTTGCCCATATGTGCCAGAGCCAGTGGGAAGAGGCAGATGGGTGGAGTAGTATAAATTCCTCAGCTCCCCCCCCCCAACACCACCACAGGAGATTCTGAGGTGTCTCCAGAGGCCCCTGTGGGCTAAGCCACATTTACTCCCAGGTACAGGCTGAATTGTGCCCCCACCACCTCAAAATTCATATGTTGAAGTCTTCATTGCTATTCCTATTGGGGCACAGGGTCATTACAGATGTTAATTAGTTAAGATGAGATAATTCTGAATTAGGGTAGGTCCCCAATCCAATATGACTGGTGTCCTCATAAAAAGAGGAATTTGAACACAGCCATGCACACAGGGAGAGGTCATGTGAGAAGGGGATTGTACCACCACAAGACTAGGAACTGCCAGAAGCTAGGAGAGGCCCTGGGACAGACCCTTCCTTAAAGCTTTCAGAAGGTGTGTGGCCATATACCACAGTAGTCAGGCACTGAGTGACTTCCTTGACCTTGGACTTCTGGCCTCCAGAACTGTGAGATAATGAATTTCTGATTTTTAAGCCACTCAGCTGGAGATGCTTTGTCATGCCAGCCGTAGGAAACAAATACATCTTCTGTGAGCCGTTTGCCTAGTACTGTGCCCCTGTTCGGCCTTCCTCTCTCTTGGCCCACCTCCTTCTCCCTGGTGGTAACCCTGCCTAACCCCTAATGGTCTCATGCACCCTTGTCGCCGGGTGGAATTCTGCCTCCTGGGACTCCCACATAAGGCAGTGGGTTAAAAGGAACTGTGGCAAAATTGCCAGGTCAGAGAGAATGGAAATGGTGAACCGGAGTCTGAAGCCCCAACCAAAGGATGGCAGTAGGGCTCAGCTCCCACCCTAAGCGTCCAGTTTCTCAAGAGACATGGAAATGTGGATTTCAAAAAAGCAATAAAACTAACAATTGATTTTTAAATATTGGCAGTCAACTCCATGCACTCTAATTTTTGTTTTTTTCTTTTAAACTATATAAGTCCAACTCAAAGATGTCTGGACACTAGATTTGGCCTTTGGGCTGGCGATTTACAACCCCAAGGTAAGGGTGGGCTTGGCAGAGTCCACACGCCCCAGCTTTCTATGTTGGGAAAACCTGTGAGCAGTAGGCAGGAGGAGACCTGAGATCTACGCATGATTCTACCACTGGTTAGCTGTGTGCACCTTCTTATGAACTTCACTGAGCCTCAGTCTCTCGATCTATAAAATGGGTACCATCTCATGCACCTTTCCTGACAACTGGGGTGGCAACTGCGGCAGATTGATGTAACTTATTTAGCAAACCCTTGCTATGTGCAAGGAGTGTGCTGAGCATGTGACAGAGCATTAACTCCTGTATACCCTTTCAACAGCCCTCAGAGGCAAGTACCATGGTTCTCATTTCCCTCAAGAGAACTGAGGCTCAGAGAGGTTTTGTAGCCTGTCCAAGTACTTATATTTCCCCCAGTGGATAAGAGGTGGAGCTGAACTTCAAACCCAAGCAAATGACTGCAAGATCTGCTCTTAGCACTTGGCTGCCTCCCAATACATTAAAATACTTCACAAACTGCTGTTTGGTTTTTTTGTGTTTTGGGAAGTAGGGAGGGGAGAAGCTGCCTCTCAGCTGTGCCTGTGGAGCCCTTGTCCAGCTGCTCATGGGAAGAACTGAGTGTGGGCTGGCCCTGTGGTGTAAGGCTTCCTGGCCCAGTCTGGACAGCGGCCAGGCCCAGTCAAAACAACTCAGCACCGTTTCTTCTCAGTGGAGCATTTCCCGTAAGTGGTGGCTCCCTGACTGCTGGCAGACCTCCCAGGATGGCACCCAGCCCTAGCCTGGGCTCCTCCTCTGTGATGCCAGACAAGCCTGTGCTTCCAGACTGGCTCTGGAGCAACCTAGTCCCTGCCCCACACCCCATCACAGCCTCCTGGGGGTGGAGGGCCAGGCCGTTGATAGCAGGTGCGCTGGGCTCTAAACCTCATGGCTTGATATGCCCTTGATTTTGACATTCAGGGCAGGGTATTTGGGGGATGAGGGGCACAGGCCTGATCTGGGAGGTGGCTCTGTGTGTGTGTGTGTGTGTGCACATGCTATGTGTCTTAGAGAGACCTGGATTGAGACCAGGGCCCCCAGGAAAGGACCCAGGGCTCTGTGTCCCTGAGCTGTGAGGTCTTTGTCTGTGGACTAGGCAGAGGTTCACTGCGGGGCACATTTCTGGGTCATTCACCTCTTCAAATGAGTACACTTGCTGTATGCTGGTTGAATGCCACTGGTGTACCCAGCATGTGCTTAGTGGACAGAAGAAGTAGTCCACTTATGGAGATAGTAACCTAGTAGGGGCATGGGGAAGAGAAAGTTTTTCAAACCAATAAAAAAAACAAGAGAATTAATGATCGTAGAAAGTGCTAGAAAGGGAACAGACATGGTGGGCTGTGGCCTAGATCCTAGACCCTTGAGAAGGACTGAACAAATGGTGGGACATGAGCTGGGTTTCAGGAGAGACCCATTGGGAGGAGACTTCATATTTCAGCCCTGACCAAATCAGGAGAGAAAAGGCTCCTTGGCAGGGAGACAGCAAGTGCAAAGGCCCTGAGGTAGGAAGGGCTTGAGTGGTCAGACCATGGGTGGCAGGGGGTGAAGAAGGAAAGGCTGGCAGGTCCCAGCTCAGCAGGACCTGGTGAGGGCACCTCTTCCTGTAGGGACAGCCCATTGGACCTCCAGTTGCTGGGGAGAGTGGGGGAGACCAGCATCATGACCTTCGCAGCACTGGACCTGCGGGAAGGACCTGCTGAGTTCTGCCTGCTGCAAGAGGAGACTGAAGGGTCCAGGAGCATCCTGCCTGTTGGGTAACAAACACTGCCACCTTCCCAGCTGCCTGTGGAAAAGGCCCTGCTGGCTGGACATTTCCGCCCTATGTCCTATTGCCCTTGAGCAATGAGAGGCTTTCTCTGGCCTGTTAGCCAACTCCTCTAAGCCCTGGTGAGGGGGCACATCAAAGCTCAGTGGTCTCTTTCCAGCCCACACTCAGTTCTTCCTGTGAGCAGCTGGACAAAGGCTCCACAGGCACAGCTGAGAGGCAGCTACTCCCCTCCCTACTTCCCAAAACATAAAAAAACCAAACAGCAGTTTGTGAAGTATTTTGTTCAGTCCCTCTCAAGGGTCTAGGATCTAGGCCACAGCCCAACCAGGAAATTCCTGGTCTGGAACTTCCCCTCAGGGGAGTGCCCAGCTGGTACTGGACCTTCCCAACCAGGGAAAGACAGACTCGAACTGGGCACAGGCTTCCAGCACGGACCAGAAGCAGCACAGAGCCTCAGAAAGGGAAAACTCAGGACGATCTGGCCATAAGACAAGGCCACAGGCAGGAGACACAATGACATTCACTGCACACCTCCGGCGGGCCTGGCACTGTGTCAATCACCTTTCACAGATTCACAGTTGATCCTTACACCACCCTCTGAGGGAGGGGCTGGCATCATTAGGACATTACAGGTGGAGAAACAGAGCCCCAGGGCAGTAAGCAACCTGCAAACCAGGCCGGGCTCCAAGTCACACAGAGGTTCTTTATCCTGCAGGCAAAGGGCAATTGGTACAAGAGGGTTAGTTAAGCAGCCAGGTGGGGGTGGGGTGGGTTGTGGTCAGATGTTGGACTGGAACCCTGTCTCTCCCACTGGGCAGAGTGGAAGCAGCAGCCTCCATACCTGCCATGCCAGAGCCAGCAGCCCCCTCTCACCTTTAGCCTGGCGTTGCCATGGTTGGCAGTCACAGCCCCCTCCCAGATCCCACTAGGCCCTAAAATCTGCCTACCCGGCACCTGACAATGGCCCTCCTTTCTCTGTGGTGAAGTTGCCAGGTCTAGCAAATAAGAATCAGGGAACCCAGCCATATTATTTTTGCACAGGGTCCTACCCTCACTGTGCTGACAAGAGAGAATGAGAATGACCAAATATGGGAAAAAACAGAAAAGAGATGAGAGAGCTGTGAAAAGCCTCTCAAGAACTCAAAACAGAAACAGCTAAAATGTAAAGGTAGTAGTCGATGGCATGTTAGGGAGAAGGTTACAAAGGGCCACTCAGAGCGGCTATGTTTCTAGCCCTGTGAAAAAATCAGCATGCGCTGTGGGGCAGCATCAATGCAGGGGAAACAGCACGTGCAAAGGCCCTGAGGAGGGGGAAGGCGCAGTTTCTGAGGATGGGCTGTGCCTGGCCAGTGTGCCAGGAACAGAGTGGCTACAGCCAGCCTGCAGAGGGCAGCAGGTCCTGCCACAGTCTCTCCCTGGGTGAGAATTTAGCATCCACCCAATGGGAGAATGAAGGTAGAAACCGCCTGGCAGAGGACAGAGTCCCATTTCTTCCTTTCACTTGAGCACAGGGCACTGCTAGCAATTGCTCAGTGAGCTGAGTAATCAGTTCAGAATGCCTAAGGGCAGGGCCTTGCTTGTGGAGAACCTTTTGAACTCTGGGCTAGCTGCTACCATTCATCCAGCTAACAGTTTGCAGAAAAGGCCCAGCCCTTGTGTTTATCTCTCTCCCTGGTTCCTGCTGAGCCTCAAACTTGCAGTGGCATTTCTGTGGCAAGTTTTCTGTCATCTTGACAACTACCAACTCGTAGGGTAGGGTAAGGTAGGGTGGGTTTCTCAGGATGCAAGATAGGACACATTTGTTTCAGGCAGGCTGAGAATATGGGGTTTTCCATCTCAGGGATGCCACCACCCTAACACAGACTGCGGGAAGAAGAGGCAAAGGACAGAGGGCCCTGGCTCCTTCAGCAAACAAGAAAAAAGCACGGGCAAGAGGCTTCCAGGTTTAAGAAATTAGCTGGGCACAGTGGCTCACACATATAATCCTAGCACTCTGGGAGACTTAGACAGGAGGATTGCTTGAGTTTAGGAGTTCAAGACCAGCCTGAGCAAGAGCAAGATCCCCATCTCTACTAAAAATAAAAAATCTAGCTGAGCATTATGGTGGGCATCTGCAGTCCCAGCTACTTGGGAGTCTGAGGCAGGAGAATCACTTGATCCAAGAGTTTAAGGTTGATGTGAGCTATGATGCTACAGCATTCTATCCAGGGTGACAGAATGAGTTTAAAAAAAAAAAAAGTGTAACATGTAATGATTTTTAGTATATTCATAAGGTCAATCATCACCACTAATTTCAGAACATTTTCATTACCCCACAAAGAAACTGTCTGCTGATGAGCAGTTCCCCTCCACTCTGCTCTCCCTCCCGCCCCCAGTCTCTGGTGACCCCCTGCAACTGCCTAATCTGGGCGTGTCATATAAATGGAATTAAAGAACACGTGGCCTTTCCCGGCTGACCTCTTTTCTCAGCATGATATTTTCAAGGCTCATCTGTGCTGTAGCCTGCGTGAGTGCTTCATTCCTTTTTATGAATAATAAATCATAATATTCCACACTATGCACGGGTCACATTCTGCTCTTCTATTCTTCCATTGATGAACATTTGGCCTGTTTCCACCTTTTGGCAGCTACAAATGATACTACCGTAGTAGCATTCATGAACAAGGTTGTGGGTGAACACATTTTGGTCTCTCAGGTGCATACCTCGGAGTGGAATCACTTGCCGCTTTGTTTCTTGAGTCCACTTTTAGAGCTACCTACTGAAATGTTAAGACGAAATGATAAAACGTTTGCTTCAAAGTCAGTGGATGGGGAAGTAGGGAATGCATCCATGAGAAAGGATAGGCTGTCCATTGAGAATTTTAACTCGATGATGGGTACACAGTGTTTTATTATGATGCTGAACTTTTATATTTGCTTACATTTGTGCATAAAATCTTTTTAATGTTGAGGTTCAGTTGAGAAAGGACTCCCCTGACCCCTTTCTAACACCTACCCAATCACTCTCTAGTAAGAGAAACATAATGTGAACCATGTAATTTTAAATTTTCTAGGAGCCACACCTAAAAAGCAAAAAGACAAAATTAATTTTAATACATTTTCCTTAAAACAACATATCCAGAAGATTATCATTACAACATGGAAGCAATTAAAATCTTATTTTTTTTTTCACTGGCGGCTCCCATAGCTCAGTTGGCAGGGCACTGGCCACATACACCGAGGGTGGTGGGTTTGAACCCAGCCTGGACCACCTAAAACAACGACAATTGCAACAACAACAACAACAACAACAAATAGCCGGGTGTTGTGGTGGGTGCCTGTCATCCCAGCTACTCGGGAGGCTGAGGCAAGAGGATCACTTAAACCCAAGAGTTTGAGGTTGCTGTGAGCTGTGACACCACTGCACTCTACCAAGAGTGATATAGTAAAACTCTGTCTCAAAAAAAATTTTTTTTCACTATTTTATTCCTATTAAATCTCCGAACTCTGGCATGTATTTCACATTGACAACCTGTCTCCATTCAGCCTCACTCCATTTCAAAGGCTCAATAGTGACTTGTGGCTTCCACATTGCACAGAGCAGCTTTGTTTGGGGCCATTTAGTGAACTTTTCACAAATTCTAGTGTCTTTCTTTTTAACTTGGCTTTATTTATCTTCCCACAGCCAGAATATCAGCCAAGAACCCTGTGTATGTCTCACTAATGCTGTTTCCTGGGCTCACACGAATGGGCTGGGCATAGCTGGGGCAAGATTTGACCAGGGTCTGTCTGGGTTTGTCCAAGACTGGTTTCCATGGACCACTGGCAAAGTTGCTGGGGTCCAGGAGGCAGCTACAGGAGGGGAACTTCCTCCTTCCCTGCCCCCTCTGCTTTACCTTCCTGGATGCCCCACCTTGGCTGTAAGCAATGAAGAAGGACCAGGAGTCGGGAGAGGTGGGAGGAGTCCCTGTGAAATGGACAGCAGCTTAAGGGTCACAGGGCAGCTTCACAAACAGGAGGATGGGAGCTCCTATGTCATACCCTAGCCTGGAGCCCCAGGGCTTCTAGACAATACAGGACATCCGGGTAAATCTGAATTTGAGATAAATGACTAATAATTTTTTTAGTATAAATACGTCCCAAAGGTTGCGTGGGACATACTTATACCAAAGAATTAGCTGTCGTTTATCTTGAATTCAAATTAAGTTTCCTTTCTTTATTTTTATTTGCTATTTATGACAGTTCAGACTAGGGAGGAATGAGCCGTTGCCAGGTGCCAGGGCAGGCAGACTGGTGGGATCTGGGGGCAGTGCCACACACAGGAACCCCAGGATGAGAATGGCAGGTGTGGGGGCTACATTTCCACCCTGATGAGAGGATGGGGTGCAGCTTGGGGCCTTTTCTGATCTTAGGTCTGGTCAAATCCCTCTCAACCCCCTTCTTACCCTCTATTACAACTACCCTTTGTCCAAAGCTAAAGAGTCAAACATTCCACCTGGCTTAGAGCCCAACATGGACCAATATGGCTGATCCCTCCTGCCTGCCCCTGGCCATACTCCCCCAGCCTTTGGGCTTCAGCTCCCTGACCTACACTCACCAGAAGTCACTTTCCAGCCCCTGCCTCCTAGTCATGGGCTGCTTGGGTCTCTAGAGGGAAGAGCTGTGTGTGCACCTATGTCCCAGGTGCCATCTGTCCTGGGTACACCCAGTGTGGGGCCAGGTCTGTTCTGCCGTGAGGACAGATGCCTCTCAGGGCAAGGGGCGGGTCTAACATGAGGCTCCAGTCCTGTCCTGTGTGTTGCTGGCCCCACCGGGCTTTCTCAGACTTCAGACCCCTCTGCTGATCACTATAGCCACTGCCACCAGGGCCACTGTTTTCTGCACCCGTGCTCTGAGGACAGCATTTGGCATGTGTTTTCTCTAGTCCTGCATCATCTCTGCCAGGTATGTGTCCCCACACTTTGTGACTGTGGCTTCACTTTACAGATGTGGAAACTGCAGCCAGAGAGATGAAGTCCCCTGCCCAAGATAATCCTGTCATGTTTCCAGCCAGGTCTCCTAACTCCAGATGTTGACCTCCAGGTCATCTTGAGGCCAGTGGCTGTCTTGGCCCTGGTGCCCCTTCTCCAGGTTGTTCTGGCTCCAGGGGCAGGGAGCCCAGCCCCAGGGAACAGAGGTGGGGCTGCTCCTGGGAGCTCTGCTCTTCAAACCCCTTAGGGCCACAACCAGCAGAGAACAGTGGTGGGGAGGTCAGTGTTCCCCAATAGTCCAGCTCCTAAGCAACACCCCTATGTTCTTATTAAAAGCAGATTCCCAGGCGGCACCCATAGCTCAGTGGGTAGGGCTCCAGCCACATACACCAGGGTTGGTAGGTTCAAGTTCGGCCCCAGCCAGCTCAAACAATAATGACAACGGCAACAACAACAAAAAACCAGCCGGGC
>NW_003852584.1:2569763-2571149 GCF_000181295.1 Otolemur garnettii
CATATGGGGGCACTGCCCCATTTATTTATTTATTTGAGACAAAGTCTCAGTCTGTTGCCCTGGGTAGAGTGCTGCCCTATCATTGTAGCTCACAGCAACCTCAACCTCTTGGGCTCAAGCAATCCATCCGCCTCAGCCTCCCAGAGTACTAAGATTGGGAGCATTGTACCCAGCCTTGCTACAACCAGTTTTAGAACTCAGGATGAATTCCCTGGGCTCTCTCTGCTCCTCCAGGTTCAGTAAGCTGACCCCCACAGGGGTTGGCCCAAGTTTGTGTGGATTTGTGTGGAGAGAGGCTGCTTTGTCCTGGGAAGTAATAACCCACAGCCTCAGCCCTCTATCCCCATACTGACAGGTCAGGAGAGTAGCGCCATCTCCAGATGGCTGTTTTTGGAGGCATCCTCGACCTAATGGCTGAGAGTGACAGTTGGCCCCAAATGGGAATCCCAAGGGGATTTTCCCACCTTCTTACCACTGTGGTGGACTCCTTGAACCCCAATTCAACAGACACCAATGGCTGGGCTGGTGATTCTGAGAGTCAGAGGAAAAGCCCCTTAATGTTGTGTAACGGCTTCTCAAGGTCAGCTGCACTCACCAGGCCCTTTCCTCCCCCATGTCCCTTCATAGGCTTCCCAGGAGGCCCTGGGGGGAGTGTGCCTCTCAGTTTGACACTTCTGCCCCAGGAGCCTGCTTAGGCCTGCAACAGCCAACTCAGCCTTGGTTGTTTACAGCCTTAGGACTCAAAAGGGCAGTGGTCCAAAGATGAGCAGCAGCCTCCTCTGGGGGCTGTTAGAAAGGAGAGTACCCCAGACTCCCGCTCCCTCCCCAACACCTGCATTCTGTCCTGACCCCCAGGTGATTCATTTGCATGTTGACCAGTGAGAAGCATCAATTTAAAACACAGGTTCTCTACTTTGGTGCCCAATGACTGGGAGCTGGTTCCACCTGCAGAGAGCCTGATTTACCAAGGCTAGTGTGACCTGGGCAGTGGGGCTTTTGGAAGCTACTGGTATTGCAGGAGAGTTTGGCAAGTACTTGCTTTAAGTCTTGGCTCCTGAAGATGGTCCTTCTGTGCCCAGGAGAAAGCACCCTCCCTCACACACACCTGCCAGGCCCTGTGGGGTATGCTTAGGGAATCGACGTGGGGGTGGGAGCAGAAAGCCTCCGGCCCCCTGGGTCTCAGGGATCGGAGGGCAAGGCAGCCCCACCCATGGGACCCAGCAGTGGGTAAATTTATTCAGGGCCAAGTGGTCCAGCGGCCCTTTTGGGGAGGCACCTACCGCCCTGGTGAGAGGACGGGTTGGCACCTACCGCCCTGGTTGGACCAACGGCCCTGGAGTCTTCGTGCTCAGTCAGCCTTTTGTCCCTGGCGGGGTTGGCGGGGGG
>NW_003852584.1:2571169-2573116 GCF_000181295.1 Otolemur garnettii
TCCATCAGGCTAGTATTTGGGTGTGTGTGTGTGACCTTGTCCTGGGCGCCAGACGCTCTCAGGTGACAGACTTTCTTTCCAGGGAGACACCAGGGAGACCTTCACATCCAGAAAAGCAATCACTGTCTATACTAACAATACTTGGTGCTCCATGCCTGCCTGGCACTCCGCGGTTCCGAAACGGGCCGCAGCAGCGTCACTGGCTGAAGGGCAGACGCCAGGGCCCAGCTCCCGCCGCTAGAACCCCGGGCCGGGCCTGGGAATCCGCTCCGCACGAGCGCCCGAGGAGTTCCGGACGCAAGGACTGCTGGCAATCACCGGCCGGCTCCAGAGCCCGGCAGCGGCGTCCCCGCGCCGACATTCGTCCGCTCCCGGGTCACTCGCTCCTTTGACGCTCACGGAGCATCACACACTCGCTGACACCCCCGCCCCCAATACTCCCAGGATCGCCGTCCGCGGCCCCCAGACCGCCCTCCGCCCTCCCTGGCTGCCTCAGCCCTCCTTCCGGCGCCTTCTCCACTAGCCCCCGGCCTGGCCCCGCCGGGACCCTCCTCCCACCCCAGCCCCGCGCCCGCGACTGCGCTCTGGGCCCGCGCGCCCCGCCCCCACCTGGCGGCCTGCGCGGAGGCGGCCCGGGGGCGCAGCCTCCCGACCCTCTGCGTGCGCCACTCGCCCCCGGCCCTCCAGGCATCGGAGCCCCTGGGCTACCGGGGAGTCTGGGGCCTGCGCGCCAGGTGTGCTCCCGGCGGGATGAAGCAGGTAGGGCGGCGGGGATGCTGGCGCTGGGAGGAGTCGGGGGCAGCAGGGACACGCCGAGCCCGAAGCCTGGTGCGGGCTGGACCCGGGTGGTCGAGAGGGAGGACAAGGCCTTGCCTCGCAGCCGAAGGGGAGGGGCCCGCCAGCTCGGAGGGACCCTTGGGAACTCAGCAAGGTGTGTAGTGGAGAGCACTGGGAGTGCAGGGCGGGCGGGACTGTGCTGGGGATGGGGGCTGCCACCTTCTCTTGGCGTCTCCCCAGGCCCTGGTGGACGATACTGAGGATGTGTCCCTGGACTTTGGCAACGAAGAGGAGCTGGCCTTTAGGAAAGCCAAGATCAGGTATGTTGGAATTCAGTTTGGGGTACTCATTCCCCAAAGCTACAGATTCATTCACTTATTCATTCAAAATATATTGAGCACCGACCGTGGAACACACCTGTGGACACATCAGACACCGTCCTGCCCTCCTGTAGCTGCAATGCGCCGGGGAGTGGGGGCGGAGGAGGAAGGGGCGGAGCTAACGTTGAATCGGTAAGTTAAATTGCAGAGTGTGAGAAAGTCAGCTGGGGAATGAAGGGGAGAGTAAGCGGGAAGGCCCCTTGCCTTAGTGTAATCTAGGAGGACCACTCTGAAGTGATTTTTGTTTGTTTTTTGAGACAGTCTCAAAAAACACCTGTTGAGGTGCCTGCCGCAACACCTGGGCTATTTTTAGAGATGGAGTCTAGCTCTTGCTCAGGCCGGTCTGGAACTCCTGAGATCAGGCACTGTGCCTGGGTGCTGGGATTACAGGCATGAACCACTGCACCCGACCTTGAGGAGGTGATGTTTGAGGTGAGATCTGAATTGTGAGAAGCAGATAGTCATTGGAGGCTCCAGAGAAAAGGTGTTCCAGGCTGAAGGAACAGGAAGTGCAAAGGCCCTGAGGCTGTGTTGGAAGGTGAAGGAAGGGCCACAGTGGCTGGAAGTGTGGAAAAGGGCTTAATTTTTATTCTAATCTTTGTGCACCTGCAGCCAGACAGATTTGTCTTGGGTCAAGTCACTTGCCTGCCTGACCCCTTCAGCTTCCCAGAAGTCAGCAGGACCAAGGCATGAGGAATGACCTGTGGACATGGTTGTCTGTGACCCAGGCAGCTGCCACTTCTAGAAACACCCATGGCTTATCTGCACTCACTCCTTCCAGCTGTCAGAG
>NW_003852584.1:2573895-2596885 GCF_000181295.1 Otolemur garnettii
TGCCCCACTATTTTTTTTGTTGTTGTTGCAGTTTGGCTGGGGCCAGCTTTGAACCCGCCACCCTCGGTATATGGGGCCAGCAGCCTACTCACTGAGCCACAGGCGCCGCCCCCTTCCTCCATCTTCAAGGCCAACAGTGTAGCATCTCCACATCTCTCTCTGCTCCAGCCTCATGTGACCTTGTGTGAGTGTGTGTGTAAAGCCTCTCTGTGCCTCTCTCTTATAAGGACAGTTGTGATGACATTTAGGGCCCACCCAAATAATCTAGGATAATTTCTGCATCTCAAGATCCTTAACTAAATCATGTCTGCAAAGTCCTTTGCTGTATAAGTTAACATTGACAGGTTCTGGGGATTAGGACCTGGATATTTGGGGCGGGCGGAGGATTCTGTTATTCATCCCACCATTTTGAAGATACTGTAGGAGAACTGGAATACTGAGTGATGAGTTATACAGAATGTCTGACTCTGGGCTGGGGGCTGGGGTATGCAGTGTGTAGGACACAGCCTTTTCAGAGTTGCCCAATCTAGGGCAGGGTTGCTTAATCTCAATGTTTCCGACATTTTAGGCCAAATACTAGTTGGTTGTGGTGACTATCCTGTGGATTATAGGGTGTTTAGTGGTATTCCTGGGCTCTACTCAGCAGATGTCAGTAGCAGCCCACCAGTAACATCTCAGACATTGCCACATGTCCTCTGTGGAGGAAGGGGCAGTAAACTCACCCCTGGTGGAAAACCACTGGTTTGGGGGAAGGGATTAGGCATGTGAGTAGCTGCTACAACTTAGTTTAGTTATTTTTTGTTGTTGTTGTTATTCAATAAAGTTTTATATGGTTGGTTGAACCCTGTACTTGCATCTTCACCAGCAGCTGGGGCATCTCCACCTTGGTATTTCTGGTGTAAATTACCTGAGTTCTGTGCTTTGAAACCAGTCTGATAAGTCCTTTACTAAGGCGCTCCTGAAGGGCTGCCCTGGTCAGGGAACCTGGAATCTTCACTCTCAGACACCACAGATGGGGTTGTAAGCTTATAGTTGGGAACTTCCTTACGGAGTTTGTCATACAAGACGAGGTTGTTGAGCTTGTCCTGAACTTTGCCTTTGGATCACTTCTTCTTTTGGCCTTGGCCCCAGATTTGTACACTGGGATTTGTTTTTCTTGACCGACTTTCTGGCATCTTTCTTCTTCTTGCTGTCCTTGGGCTGCATTGCAAAGCTCGGAGAGGAACTGCCACTACTGCAGCCCAGCTGAGATCTACAACTTGTTTTAAACGCTGTAATAGGCAGAAGCTTTGGCCCTTATCCCGGACAGAGGAGGAAGTGACAGCTGAGCTGGGACCTGAAGGCTGGGTAGGAGATAACGAGGTGGGGAAGGGTCATGCCTTTAGGGTGCTGAGAGTGGTTTGTATGGCCCAAGGACAGGGCTGCTGGGGGATGGCCTGTATAGAGGCCGGGAGCAGATCCTGGGGAGGGGCTCATGGACCAAGTTCTAGAGCTGCACAGTCCACTAGAACTTTCTGCAATGATGGATGTGTGCTGTATCTGTGCCATCTAGTATGGTGGCCCCTGCGGCTACTGAGCATTTGAAATTTGAAACTAAGGGACAGACATTTTCACATTATTTAATTTTAATCAAATAGCCACATGTGGCTCTGGCTTTGCATGTTACACTTCTAGAGTTCGATCACCACTGAAGAATTTTGCACAGGTAGTGATATAATCAGGATTGCAGGATATAGGACTAATCAAGCAGCAGAAGGGAGCATATCCTGGGAGTTTGGACAAGGACATTGGCAGGCATGGTGGAGAGATAGGGCCCAGAGGCACTCAGGAGGTAGGGTCAGCCTGGTCGGAGGTGGTCAGGATGTGAGATGGGGACAGGAATAGTCAAGGGTGATGCCCAGGCTCTGGTCTGGCGACCTAGGCAAAGGAACACTTAGTGGGGAAGGGAGGTAAGCTCAGAGTGGTCCTTGTTGGCTTGTGATAGGACATTCTAGTAGTTGGGTACAGTGGGCATCTGCAAGGAGGGCCCTGTCTAGGGAGTCATCAGGGCTGCAGTCAGACCTGGGAGGCAGCCGCTGTGTGTTTGTGAGAGCCACACATCCCAGAATCCTCTGGTATGCCTAATGCAGATTCCTGGGTCACAGGGGATGGGCAGGCCTGGGAATGTGAATTTAAAATATCACCCTCAGTTGATTTAGATGTGTAGTAACATAGAGGTGGTTCTAAAATCCTAAGAATAAATGAACTCACCCAGAGAGCAGTGTGGAGAGGGGTTTCTCAACTGATGGACTTTGGTCCAAATTTTATTTGGATTATCAGATGGGTCCATGATACAAAAAGTTAAGAATTACTAATATAGACTGAAAATTGTTATTCATAATTCCTTCTAGAAACGGGTTTCAGTTAGACTTTTAAGGGAGGTGGAACTGTGGAAGGTGTTCTGTAACAAGAGGCCAGGGTATTGCATCTGTTTCTTCCTTTACCACTTGCTGGCTTTGTGATTTGGGCAGGTCATCTTGCCTTGTAGAGCCTCCATTGATCTGGCTGTAAAATGGGGACAGTTGTACCAGACTGACTTGCCATGTGGATGCCGTACAATGTATTCAGTAAATATTTATCTAACACCTGCTGGGTGTGAAGTACTGGGCTAAACCCTGGGGATGGAGATGTGGTCCTTGCTCCTTCTGTCCCTGGTTCCAGGTCAGTGAGGTGCTGTGGGCGTGGGGCCTCTGATGGGATTAGTGGGAGATGTGATTCCGCAGCACACAGCTGAGCAGGGGGGGAAAAGTTGGCTCTGGTGCTGTGTGTGTTTTCCCCCAGTGGGCTCACTTTTAATTTTTTAATTTTTTGCTCTTTTTTAATAGTGATAAAACACAACATAAAATTTACTATCTTACTCATTTTGAATTGAATGGGTTAGAAGTGTTAGGTTTAGTCATACTGTTGCGAAACAGAACTTTTTAATCTGGTAGAACTGAAACTCAGCACCGTTAAACATCTCTCCTCCCCCTAGTTCCTGGTAACCACCATTCTACTTTCTGTCTCTATGAATTTGACTACTCGAGTCACCTCATGAAAGTAGCACCATACATATTTGTCATATGCTTACTTCACTGAGCATAATGTCCTCAAGGTTCATCCATGTTGTAGCATGCATCAGCATTTCTTCCTTCTGAAGGCTGAATAACAGTCCATTGCACGAACAGTCCATGTTGTCTATCTGTGTCTCTGTAGACAACTATGCTGCTCCCACCTCTTGGCTGTTGTGAGTAGTACTAAAATGGATGTGGATGTGCAGATATCTCGTCGAGACCCTGCTTTCAAGTTTTTTTTTTTCTTTTGGATATCAGAGGTGGTTCTATTTTTAAATTTTTGAGGACCCACTGTATTATTACCTATAGCAGTTGCACCATTGTACAGTCCCACCAATAGTGTCCAAGGGTTTCAGTGTCTCCACATTCCTGGCAACAAAGTTGCTTTCTATAGTTGGTTTTTTTTGTTGTTTTTCTTTTTTTGAGACAGTCTCACTATATTGCCCTGGGTAGAGTGCTGTGGCGTCACAGCTCACAGCAATCTCCAACTCGGGCTTAAGCAATTCTCTTGCCTCAGCCTCCCAAGTAGCTGGGGCTACAGGTGCCTGCCACAATGCCTGGCTATTTTTTTGTTGCAGTTGTCATTGTTGGCTGGCCTGGGCTGGCCTGGAACCCACCAGCCTTGATGCATGTGGCTGGCGCCGTAACCCACTGTGCTACGGGCATGGAGCCTGCTTTCCATGTTTTTGATAGTAGACATTCTATGTGGGGTAAGGTGGTGTCTCATTGTGGTTTAGATTGGTATTTCCCTAATGATTAGCGATACTGAGCATCTTTTCATGTGGTTAACACTCACTCATATATGATCTTTGGAGAAATTCAAGTGCAACTGACAATTTTCTGAATATTAACCCCTTGTCAGATATGTGATTTGTAAATATTTTCTTCCATTCCACGGGATTGCTTTTTTGCTCTGACGAATACACCCTTTGATACACACACCTTTTAAGTTTGATATAGTTGAATTTGTCTATTTTTACTTTAGTTGCCTTTGCTTTCAGTGTGGAATTATGTGTGTGTGTTTTTAATTGAAATTCATTTATATACCATGAACTCACCCTTTTCAAGCATACCATTCAATGTGGTTTTAAGTATATTTGCAAGGTTGTGCAATAATCATCACTATCTAGTTTCAGAACTCTTTCTTCATGCCGAACGGCAACCCTTTACTCATGAAGCAGTCACTTCTCATGTTCCCCTCCCCCACTTATCTTTCTGAATTGTCTATTATGGACATTTTATATAAGAGAAATGCATGTGTTACAGTACTCAGAGAAACAGACCCACTAGAATATATACAAATATAAAGAAAGAGATTTATTTTGAGGGATTGGCTCAAATGATTTTATGGAGACTGAGAAGTCCCACAACAAGCAAGAGGCCTGGGCAAGCTGGTGGGCATGTATGTTAAGAGAAGGTCACATGATAACTCTGTTTTAGCAGACCGACTTACAGTGAATGTTGTAGGCTTTCAGCTGCCTCGAGAAGCAGGAGGAACCTGGTCGAGGTTTGGATCTCAATCATGCCATTCCCCAGCCAAGTGACTACACCACACAGTGTGGTTATGGGTTTGAGTCGATGGACACCTTGGGAGACACATGTGAGCTTTCATATGAAACTTTGTTTCCTTAGCTTTCTAGAAGGATGCAGGGCAGGGGACATAGCATCTTTAGCTCGGTGGGAGATCCAGCCACTGCCCCCACCCCAGCTACTTTTGTTTCACCATGTACATGGCCCTGTTTGGCTGCCATGGGTAAGAGCCAAAGTGTGTGGGTCATGCTGAGTCCTAGAAGCTACAGCCTCTATTTCCCACCAACCTTTTCTATGAGTCTTTTCACCCAGGCCCAAGGCCTGCTTGCCAGCGCACAGTTCCTCCAGCCCAAGGCAGTGAGCAGGCAAATAGAACAATCCCTGTGAATTCCCAGTGCTATGGCAGGCACAGGTCATTCCCGGGCAGGCTTGATGTTCACTCTCTACTCAGAGTGAGATTATATATATATATATATTAAGACAATTTCACTCTGTCATCCTTGGTAGAGTGCCATGGCATTATAGCTTACAGCAACCTCAAACCTTGGGCTTGAGCAATCCTCTTGCCTCAGCCTCCCAAATAGTTGGGACTACAGGTGCCTGCCACAACACCTGGCTAGTTTTCTATTTTTGGTCGAGTTGGGGTCTTACTCAGGCTGTTCTCAAACCCTTGGGCTCAAGCAATCCACCCATCTTGGCCTCCCAGAGTCCCAGGATTCTAGGTGTGAACCACCATGCCCAGCCTACTCATAGTGATCTTGAACTTGAATAATGAGCACTGGACCTCCTGGAGCCTGAGTTTATTCATTTGTAAAATGGGCATAATGTTGGCTCTATTATAAGGTCATGTAGAAACTAAATTAGATATGTAATGAGACTAGGAAGGCCCCTGACTCCACATATAGGCTTTGGACATGGCACCAATTATTCTGACTGTAGGTGGGATGTCCATATCCCAGACTGGGGTGGAGGTATGTCCTTGGCTGGAATAAGACATCACCCTGGGGTTTTCCCAAAGTTGGGAACTGTCCCTCCTGTGAAAGTTATGTTTATGCTTTCCAGGTACTATCTTCACAAAATTCCTCTGAAACCAAAGGATTCCACCCAAAGTAGAACAGTCTCCTCCTGCCCCGGACAGATTTCTTGAATCGGATTTTGGTCTCAATTGTTAGAGCTGGTTGGTTTGCAGGGTTTGGTCAGTGTTGCAAATTGAGAAAATGGTCTCTCGTCTCAGACACGACAAGAAGTCCCACGTTAGTAGGGCCAGGCCTTCCAGCAAGCTTCACATGAAATAGCAACTACCCTGCACATTCCTAACTAGCCCCATCAAGTGATGTTTTGTCTTTCAAGAAGTCTTCCACAATGAGTTTATCTTCTCATTTTGGATACAGAAGCTGTCCTCAAAAGAAGCCCCAGATGAAAATGTTGGCTGCTTTGGGGGGAAGTTATACTGGATGAGAAATCATAACAGTAGACTCTTCTCCAGCACTTACTGCACGCAGGCACTGTGCCAGCGTTCTCCTTAGGATAACTCATTTTATCTGCATTACAAGCCTATAAGGTAGGTACTGTCATTTTATCAGAGTCAAGGGTAAAGAAACTGTGGTAAAGGGAGAGCTGAGTGACTCGTCCAGCATCACCTCGGACACTTCAAGGAGGAAATCTGAGCTGGCAATGGTGATGCCTGCCTATAGTCCCAGCTACTTGGGAGGCTGAGGTGCAAGGCTCACTTGAGGCCAGGAGTTCAAGGCCAGCCTGGGCAACATAGTGAGACTCCATCTCCAAAACAATTTTTTTTTTTTAATGGAGGGGATTTAAACCTTTGGAATCTGGCTCAGTCCATATCTTATATTACATTGTGCTTAGAGGAGTCAGATACTAATACAGAGCAAGATGCTTGGGGGTAAGCTTTGCTGTGGGGACAGCAGACTCAGGGCTCCATCTTATGCTGACCCTGGGGAGTACTTTTTATTTCCTTGTATAAATGAGAACACAAAATTGGTCCCACACATGGGAACAGTCTCTCTGCCTCAACACTGTTGTTATTTTGGGTGGGATCATTGTTTGTTGCCAGCCCTCTAAAATCTGTTTTGAAAAGATAGAAATTTTACACATAAGCAGGTCCCAACAGAGCTGATTGTTTAATTTTAAGGAAGACCCATGATTACCAAGGAAAATAACCCACAGAATCAAGGAACTAGACAAATTTCAGTTCTCTTTGATTAGGACACGGCATTCAGCATTACATATCTTGAAATTAACTCCTCACATCTAAAACAGCTTGACTTCCCCTTCTTTATATTTCTTGTTCACATGAAATTATTGCATAAGCTGTGTCCACAACAAAATCACTGAAGGGTGCTTTCTGTTGACCTGTGACCCACACAATCTGAGAAAGCATTTGGGGACAGGAAGGGGACTGACGGTTCCTTGATGCTTCATTCGGGCAGTAGCTTGGCTGCGTGGACCCAGAGTACCTAATTCACTCATTTATTCATGCCAGGGTTGGCACTGCTGACATTTGGGGCAGGTCACTCTGTGTGGTTGGGGCTGTCCTGTGCATGGCAGCTATTTAGCAGCACCCCCAGCCTTGCCCGGTAAATGCCAGGACCACTCCTTCACCCACCCCCACCCCCGCCCGGTCCAGTTGGGACAACCAAAAGTGACTTCAGACTTTGCTGGGGGGCACCCCAGATTACCTCTTTGAGAACCACTGGTTTATTATTTTGCTTATACATTTATTTATCAAATCAAACAACAATTTTCAAGGGCCTTTGTGTGCCGAAGCACTGTTCTAGGGGACACAGGGCAAAACAGGCAGGCCTGGTTTCCTGCTTTCATGGAGCTGATATTCTATTGTAATTAGGAAACAGATGATAAACACATAAGCAAATATCTAAACAAAGTAACTTCAGAGAGGGGTAAGTGCTATGAAAGGGAATGTGATAAGAAGGGACCCAGGAGCAAGGCATGCTTAGGTCAGGGAAGTCAGAGGAGGGAGATGCCTGTGGACTGAGACCTAGGGGAGGAGGAGGAGCTGAGCATGGAGAGGTCTATGGGAGGAGAGTTTTGGCAAAGGAAATAGCATGTGCAAAGGTCCTGAAGTTGGGCAGGTGGTTAGTACATTCTGGGGATTGTCAGAACAGAGTCAGGGCGTAGAAAGGGGGAGAAGGGGATGAGAAGACAGGGATTCAGTTGGGGAGGGATCATGTAGGGCTTTGAAGAGCCCAGTAGAGAAGTGGAATTTTGTCTGCATTTAACAGGGCAGTCTTTGGAGAGGTTTGAGGAGAGCAGGGATCTCAATGACTCAAGGGATGGCTGCCTGTGACTGCAGGTGGCCTGTAGGGCAGGAATGGAAGCCTTGATATCTGTTAGTAGGCCAGTGAAGAGGGCCCAGAGGGAGATGCTGGTAGCTGGGACTAGTTGAACTACAGGGGCACACTCAGGAATGTGGCTTGTGTTGACCTTTGCCCCAGTGTGTTGGGGCTTCTTCAACCTCTGTGGACTGCCACCTGGCTTTAGTGCCTTCCTGTTGGCTGACTTTCCTTCCAGGCTTCTGGAAAGTCAGTTCTGGGCCTCTCTGCTCTTTTCTCCCTCTCACTTAATAGCTCTGAGTGTCCTTTTGAAAAGAAGTGTGAGCACAGCTGCCCTCATGGCCTCCTTCCCTTACCCACAGCTCCCCTCAAATGAGGCTAGGGCCCCTCATTTCATTCACCACCTGTTTCTTAGAGGAACCCAACTCTCTTTGTCCTTCCCACCTTATGAAACCTCCTGACAAAACATAACATGCCTCATACAGAGTTAAACTCTTCAACATGAGAGCTTGTAATAGTGAGCTATTGCTGCATAACAGCTTTCCCCCAACTCAGCAGCACACACATTTATTATCTCACACTGTGCCTGAAGGTCAGGAATCAGAGCAGCTTAACTGGGTGGTTCTGGCTCAGGGTCTCAGGAGGTTGTAGTCATCCCAGTGCCCAAGTGGGCTGGAGGTGCCGTTTCCAAGACAGTGCCCTCACATGGCTGTTGGCTGGAGGCCTCAGGTGCTTTGGGCCTCCCAACATAAGGCTGCTTTCTCAACATGGCGGCCGACTTGCCCCAGGGAGAACAGAGAGAGTGATCGAAACAGAAGCCGCCATGTCTTTGATAACCTAATCTCATAAATGACATATATTCACTTTTGATATAACTGTTGGCCATGCTGATGATCAGCCCTGGTTCGTTATGGGAGGTGATTATACAAGGTATGAATACTAGACAGTCAGGATCACCAAAGGTCATCTCTAAGGCTGGCTACTAGAGAGTCCCACCCAAAGAAGGAATAAATACATGGGTTGTCTTTTACAGTGTTAAGAGGTGAGATCTTGAGGCTGGGTGAGGTGACTCACACCTGTAATCATAGCACTCTGGGAGGCTGAGGCAGGTAGATTGCCTGAGCTCACAGGTTTGAGACCAGCCTGAGCCAAAGTGAGACCCTCATCTCTAAAAATAGCCAGATGTTGTGGTGGGCACTTATAGTTCTAGCTACTTGGGAGGCTGAGACAAGATGATCGCTGTAGCCTCAAGAGTTTGAGGTTGCTGTGAGCTATGACACCACTGTACTCCACCAAGGGTGACAAAGTGAGACTCTGTCAAAAAAAAAAAAAAAAAGGTGGGATGTTTAAGTGGTGATTAGGCTGTGGGGTTCTGCCCTTATGGGTGGGTTTAATGGCTTTATAAAGGGGCTTGCAGAGTGGGTTCTCTCTGTTGGCTCTTCTGCCCTTCTGCCACTTAAGGACCAATGTTCCTCCCCTCCAGAGGACACAGCACTTGAGGTGCCATTGTGGCAGTGAAGGCCTTGATCTTGGCATTCTCAGCCCTGAGAACTATGAGAAACAACTTTCTATTATTTATAATTTTCCCAGTCTACCGTATCCTGTTTTTGCAACACAAAACGGACTAAGATGGGCTTGGCACTCATAGCTCAGTGGTTAAGGGCGCCAGCCACATATACCTGGGGTGGTAGGTTCAAACCTGTTTAGCCTGGGCCTGCTAAACAACAATGAAAACTGCAACAAAATAATAGCTGGGAGTTGTGGAGGGTGCCTGTAGTCCCAGCTACTTGGGAGGTTGAGGCAAGAGAATCGCTTAAGACCAAGAGTTAGAGGTAGCTGTGAGCTGTGACACCCCAGTACTCTGAAGGTGACATAGTAACACTCTGTCTCAAAATAAATACATAAATAAATAAATACTACCTGGCAAGACAGAAATTGGTACCAGAGAAATGGACTGCTGCTATATAATAAAGTACCTTAACAGTGTGGCAGAGATGGGAAGATACAGCCAAGCGGTGCCAAAGATGGATGGCTTTTGTCAGAAGCTACGAGACAGGCACGGGATGGTTTCTCCCTCAGAGGCTCCAGAAGGAAGCAACCCTGCTTTGATAACCTAATCTCAGAAATCAAGAAATACCTCATGCAGCAATAGCTCTTGATTTTGGACTGCTGGCCTCCAGAACTGAGAAAATACATTTCTGTTGTTTTAAGTCACCCAATGACTAGTACTTTTGTGGTGCCTGTGAACAGCTCTAGTTAATCTAGGGGACTACATTTCTTCATACCTGCTATCCTCAGTGTGGTCCTTGGGCCAGTATCCCCTGGGCTGGGTGTGGTGGCTCATGCCTGTAATCCCAATATTCTAGGAGGCCAAGGTGGGTGAATTGCTTGAGCTCAGGAGTTTCAGACCAACCTGAGCAAGAGAGAGACCCCATCTCTAAAAAATAGTTGGGCATTATGGGCGGGTGCCTATAGTTTCAGCTACATAGGAGGATCACTTGAGCCTAGGAGTTTGAGGTTGCTGTGAGCTCCAATGCCATGGCACTCTACCCAGGGTGACAGAGTGAGACTCTGTCTCAAAAAAAAAAAAAAAAAAAAGCAGACTCTCAGGCCTCACCCCAGACCTGCTGAATCAGAATCTTCATTTAACAGGACCACCCAGGAATTCATACATGGAGAAGCTTTGAGTCCTACAAAGGGAAAATGGTGGGGTGGAGACACCCCAATGCAAACGAATGGTTGAATGATTGAATGCTGGCTGCCTACTGGGCGGGATCCTGGATCCTGAGCTCCTGATGTGATTTCTCTCATGTGATCTCCCTGGTGCAGGAAGAAGTTGGTGCGGTGTGTGCGGTCATAGGGTGCATCCTGCACTGTTCCAAGGAATATGAGTCACAGACTTGAATGAATGGCGCCCCCTGGGGCTGTGCAGCCCAGCAGCTCTGACTCGGATCATCCTGATGAGCAAAGTGGGACACAGGCTAACTCACTTGCTAGGTCACACAGGTCCTCGGTGCTGGAGCAGGGTCTGAACTTGTCCCTTGGGCCTTCTTCCTAAGGAAAGCCAGCGAAGTCAGGGCCTTTTCTTCTCCTGTCGTTTTCCTCCCTTTGTAAAAATAGTGGTAAAACATACGTGACATAAAATCAACCATCTAAACCAAGTTTTTCTTTTTTTTTGGCCAGGGCTGGGTTTGAACCTGCTATCTCCGGCGTGTGGGGCTGGCACCCTAGTCCTTTGAGCCACAGGTGCCACCCCATCTAAACCATTTTGAAGTACACAGTTCAGTGTCATTTAGGGCATTCACGGTGCTGTGCACCTTCACCACCGTCTAATCCCGGAGCATGTTCATCTTCCCAAGAGAAAACCCTGCATGCATTAGCAGTCCCTGCACTCTCCCCCCAGCCCCCGGCAATCCCCAGTGTGCTTTCTGTCTCTACAGATCAGCCTATTCTGGACATTTCATATAAATGGAATCATGTGACAGTTGACCTTTCGCATCTGACTTTTTTCACTTAGCATAATGTTTTCAAGGTTCATCTACATTGTAGTATGTATCAGCACTTCTCTCTCTTTTTTTATTGTGGTTAAATCTGCATCACATCAAATTTACCATTTTAACCATTTTCAGCGTACAGTTAGTTCAGTGATACTAAGTACATTCACATTGTTGGGCAACCGTCACCACCATCCATCTCCAGAACTTTTTTCCCCATCTGAAACATTGATGTCTATCCCCATTAATGCAACTGGCCCCCATCCCCTTGCCAAGTCCTTGGCAATCCCTCTTCTACTTTCTGTCTCTATGACTCCGGGCTATCCCACGTACACCATATGAGTGGAACCATATTTGTCCTTTTGTGCCTGACTTCTGTCACACAGCATCATGTTTTTAAGGTCTGTCCAACTGGGCATGTGTAAGAATTTCATCTCTCTCTCTTTTTTTTGAGACAGTCTCACTATGTCGCCCTCAGTAGAGTACTGTGGCATCACAGCTCACAGTAATCTCAAACTCTTGGGCTTAAGCAATTCTCTTGCCTCAGCCTCCCACGTAGCTGGGACTACAGGTACCCACCACAATGCCTGGCTATTTTTTTTATTACAGTTGTCATTGTTGTTTAGCAGGCCCAGGTCAGGTTTGAACCCATCACCTTCGGTGTATGTGGCTGGCACCCTAACCGCTGAACTACGGGTGCTGAGCCTCTCTCTCTCTCTCTCTTTCTTTTTTTTTTTTTTGTTGAGACAGAGCCTCACTCTGTTGCTTTGGCTAAAGGGCCATGGTATTATCATAGTTCACTGTAACCTCAAACTCTTAGGCTTAAGTGATCCTTCTGCCTCAGCCTCCTGAGTAGCTGAGACTACAACACCTGGCTAGATTTCTATTTTTAGTAGAGATGGGGTTTCACCCTTGCTCAGGCTGGTCTTGAACTCCTGAGCTCAAGTTATCTACCTGCCTCAGGCTCCCAGGGTGCTGGAATTGCAGGAGTGAGCCACTGCGCCTGGCCAGAATTCATCTTTTTATAACTGAATAAATATCCTGATGCCTGCCTAGACCAGTTCTGTGTCTCCATCCACCTGCTGATAGATAGACTGAGTGTTTCCACTTTTTGGCAGTGGTGAATAGTGCTACTATTAACAGTGTTACTATTAAGGATGTGTACACATTTTTGTTTGGATACCTCTTTTCAATTCTTTTGGGCCCCCATTTCTTTAGAGCTTTCACTAAAAGGATCTGGTCCACAAGTCCAGTAGTATCAGGACAGGCTGTGGCTGGGCCGTGCTGGTTCCTCTGTAGTCCCCAGGGGTGAGTGAACACTCCTGAACCACGACTTGCTCCCACAGGCTCATGCTTCTACCCCGATACTCAGCATACCCAGCCTCTAAAGTTGGGAGGTCTCTTTAAAAAGAAAGAACAGAAACAAGAGGGAAAAGCTGTGGTGACCACAGGGAAGTCTGTTCTTTTATTTACTTCCACACACAAACCTCTAATGTGCTGACCTTTGTATGGAGACTAGAAGCACTTGGTGATCAGCCTCTACTCTGACCTCCCAGTAGTCCCCAAACCTGCCCGGTGCAGGCTTGGCTCTCAGAGGAGATTTGCTGTCCTTGGAAGCAAGGAGCCAGAATTGGGAAGGATGACAGAGCTGATGATGTATCTGGGTCATTCTTGAGGAAAAAAAATCAAATTTAGCCCAGAAGGTTCATCCCCTGGGTTCATGCAGACCTCTCAGTGATCCTGAAGGGTTTATAGGGATTTTTGCTTTTTAGGCTTGGGATCTTTAAGTCCTTTCTGCTTTGTTCCTAAAACTGGGTTCACCTTGAAAATGGAATAGAGGAGGGCTCTTGAGTTGTCACCCAATACAGATCACCTGGGAGATCTTTTTAACATGCAGACTCTGGCTCAGGAGGTTGGGGGATGGGGCCGGTTCTGCATTGCTATCAAGCTCCCAAGATAAGGGGAGGAGATGGTGGCTGAAATGACAGGATTTATTTCTTCTGGGCAAATATCATCTTAGCAGTCTTCCTCCAGCACTTGGGGGTCCCTTTGCACTCAGCACCTTCATAATAGTACCCCACTATTAACAGAGAAGCCACCTGACTGTAAATGGGTGTCAGGGCTGAAGAAATAAATAGCAGCACCTTACTTGTTTTTCACAATGGGGGAAAAACACCCATCCAGCAAAGGACATCCAAAAAGAGCATCAGTGATCCGGGGTTTTTCTCTTTCCTCTGCCCTCATGACACAAGCAGTAAGTAGAGTGTGATATTGGCCCAATCACCTCAGTCCCCCGACCTCATCGTAGGCATTTTATCTCCCAGAAGCCAGGCAGCTGAGTTGAACAGTAGTCTCCCATTTATAGGTGGGTAACAGGAGGCACAGAATGGTTTAGTGGCTTGTCCAGGGCTGTGTCCCCAGCAGGGATGGGGCAGGCATGTGATCTGGACTTGCTAGCTCTCGCTGGACCTGTGGGGGAGGGTTGGACATTTGTACTCCACAGAGGGGTGGCTCTTTTCTTTTTTATTTTATTTTTGCAGAGGAACTGATGAGCCCAGAAGAAAGGACTTGCTTTCTGGAATTTTCCTCATGCATCCAGCTGTGATGGCCAGTTACTCAACTGGGATTTTTAGGTCTGAAGTTTTTTTTTTTCTTTTTTCTGGAGTACAGTTGGGTCACCTAGACACTCAGAATATCAACTGTGGGCTTGGTTTATTCTGAAAGGCATCTTGTCTCAATGCAAAGTTGAGGCTGCTTCTGCGGATATCTTTTTGTTTTTCTACTTTTTAATTCAAATTTACATAAAAGTACAGAGAACTGTGAACCTGATGTTCCCGTTGCTCCAGCCACCGGGACTCATCTTCACCCCTCCCTTATGCTGGAAGCACCTTGGAGACATCATCTCAGATGCTGCTTTTTTTAGCAGCACAGAAAACCAAGAAGGGAAGATAATGCTTTTCCTCAGACCTTTACCAAGCCCAGGGGCAGGAAGCTTTCCAGAATGTCTGAAAGATGACAAAATTTAAAATACAGTGTTTGGCGAGAAATTCAAGTTGAAGATGATCTTTAAAAACCGCAGCGTGTGAAGCTGGCGTTGTGGGTCACACCTGTAATCCTAGCACTCCGGGAGGCCAAGGTGGGTGGATTGCCTGAGTTCACGGGTCTGAGACCAGCCTGAGCAAAAGCAAGGCCCCATCTCTAAAAATAGCCGGGAATTGTGGCTGACGCAGATAGTCTTTACCAAGGGTGACAAAATGAGACTCTGTCTCACAAACAAACAAAAAAACCAGAGTGTGGTTTTCAAAGTAATTTAAATGATAAATAAGAGGCAACTTTAAAAAATGCTGTTAGATTAGTGCTGAATTTAGGAGGAATCAACTTCTCCCCCTCACCACCCTCAAGGGAAACCTGCTTTAGGAGTTATGGAAAGGTGATAGACCAAGTCTGACAACTAAGTCCATGAACTCATCCTGGAAAAACTGCTATAAACTCCATTGCAGAGTATCACTACCGTCACCAGAGGGCCAAGGGGAGGACTTCAAAGGTGACTGTAGTGATATTCAGCAATGAGGTATGCAGTACTTACCTAGGATGAGTTCACTAACTTAATTGTTCATCCTCATCTATGCCTCTGGACGCCGTCCCCTCCCAAGTGGATACTATCTAGATGGACACTCCCCACCTGTGTCCACCCACCATATAATTTGGGATCTATTTTTTTTAGAGCAGTTTTATTTAATAAGTTTACAGGTAAATTGGGGAGAAAGTGGAGAGGATTACTACATATTCCCCTTCTCCCCCTCCGCTGCCCCCACTAACATCCTGCATTAGTGTGGCTCTTCATGTTGTACATTCTGAGTTTGACCCATGTACACTACCATGTACCCACCACCGTAGGATCACGCAGAGCAGTTTCACTGCCCTAAAAATCCACTGTGCTCCACCCTCTCAGCACCCACCTCGAGCCCCTGGCAGCCACTGATCTTTGTCCTGTCCCTCTGGCCCGCCTTGTCCAGAATGTTGTGTGGCCCTCACTGTCCGTGCACACAGCCTTTTCAGACTGGCGGCTTTCACTAAGCAATGTGAAAGCACTCTGGGCTCCTCGGGGCCTTTCTGTGGCCTGGCAGCTCATGTGTTGCAGTGTGGAATGACATTCTCTTGTCTCAGCTGCCACAGTTCATCCTCCCCCACTGAAGGATGTCTTAGTTGCTTCTGAGGTTTGACAATTATGAACAAGGCTGCTGCTGTAAACATGTATCTATTGATTTTTTGTGCGCGGATAGAAGTTCTCTTTTTTTCTTTTTGAGATAGGGTCTGTCTCTGTTACTTCAGCTAGAGTGTACTGTTGTCGGCCTAGCTCACAGCAACCTCAAACGATCTTCCTTCTTCAGCCTCCTGAGGAGCTGGGAGGTGCCCACCACCATGACTGGCTAATTTTTCGGTGTTTTTGTGTAGAGACAGGGTCTCACTCATCCTCAGGCTTGTCTTGGACCCCTGGCCTCAAGCAATCCTCCCACCTCAGCCTCTGAGAATGCTAGGATTACAGGCACCTGGCTGGGGACTTAAGTTTTCCTCTCATTTGGGTAAATGCTGAGGAATGTGACTATTGGATTATGTCACATGTAAAATTCTGAAAGTGACTTGCAAAGATTTGTTTTTAGTCAGTGACTTTGAACAGGAACTATTTTTTTAAATTAAGGTATATCATGTATCAAGTGAAGCTCACTGGTTGTAAGTGCAAGGTCCCATGAATTTTTTTTTTTTTTTGCAGTTGTTTTGGCTGGGGCTGGTTTTGAACCTACCACCTCCAGCATATGGGGCTGGCGCCCCACCCCTTTGAGCCACAGGTGCTGTCCCAGGTCCCATGAATTTTTATACATGTGTGTCCAAGAGATCAAGATACTAGGCATCCCCACATCTCAGCACTACCTGCTTCACCCCCCAGAGAGAACACTGTCCCAACGTCAATACCATCCTTTCATTCGGCCAGGCAGGCAGCAACCATCCCGCAGCCTTTCAAAGTAGATTGGGGTGGGGGTGGTGGGAGCAGGAAGGAGCAGTTTGTTTCACCTGAGTTTGTGTGGAATGAATGGAGCCTAATTTTGTCATCAGATTGTTCTTGCTGATCTAGAGCAAGGGTTGGCCCACCGACTGGATAAATATTTCTTGTTTTGCAGGCCAGTGAATGAGGGGGTTTGGCTGTGTTCCAATAAAGCTTTATTTACAAAAACAGGCAATGGGCCAGATTTAGCCTTTGGATTATAATTTGCTGGACCCAGTATACAGCCATGCTTTTCCTTTGTGAGATTCATGTTCAGGTCCCACCCTGAATCTGTGCACAGTGTAAGATGTCTCCAGGTGACTTTCATGCACATTCAAGGCTGAGAACTTACTGTGTTCCCCTCCAGGGAGGAAGACGGTAGGTGTCCTGGGATCCAGACTGTGTACATGGATATACAAACAGAGGGAGGTTGAACAAAAGCCCATTAAGAATCTCCCCATCTCGGCCACACTTTGAGTAATTTCATGTCTGCCTTTCAACATCATGTCATTTTATCTCCGCTTCTTGACATAACTGGTTTCTTTCTGGCTGGCAGGTGGGAGGTGGGGGTGGTGGATATTAAGTAGAAAATACCACCTATTAAAGTGGGGCAGGATGACAGTTCTTCTGGGGGAACATGGGGGGGGGATCACGAGCCTTGGGGAATCCCGGCAAAGATGAAAAGTAGGCCCCTCAGGAGTGAAAGAAAGTTGTGGTCATAAGGGGGAATTTTAACAGTTTGACTCTTGGTGGTGGAGCTGTTGTTGCCACGCTAAGGACAGAGATGGTGACAGCTGTTGCCCAGGGTTGAGCATGGCATATGCTTCTGGCACTCCGTATGTGTCACCTTCACTCCATCTTTCCAGTGTTCTTGGAAGTGGCTCCTGTTGGCATTTCCATTTTGCAGAAGAGGATTCTGAGGCACTGTGGGGTTACATAGCTGAGGGAATGTCACAGAGCTACTCAAGAGTGGAGCCAGGACTGGAACCCTGGTAGTGTGACAACCAAGCTCATGCAGCTCCTGGGCAGGACTCCTGTGCTGTTTGCCTTGAAAGGGGCAGCCTCCTGGGTGGGGGTTGGAAACCAGTGGTGCCGGGAAGTGAAGGTAATGGGTGGCATGGGGCCTGCTCTGTGCTGCCGAGGAGTCTGGAGGACAGCAGACCCCACAGCGGGCAACAGTGGGCAAGCTGAAGCCACGGCCTTCAAAACTCTTAAAACTAGAAAACTGCTCTGAGACATTAGTCTCAGCTGGGGGCACAGGCTGGGCAAACTCCAGAGCTGGGCAGAGTAGAGGAGCCTGTGTAAGACAGGATCGAGGCAACATTTTGAAGTGCATAGGTGTCTCGCCCACTGTGTTTTGGGCTTTGTTTGAATAATAATTATATCTTCCATGTAGTTAATTAGGACCCAGCTACATGGAAGCTTCCAACAGTTGGAATTTTTTCTACATTTTATTTTAGGAAAACCACAGACAAAAAGAAAAAAGTATGTGGGCAGGGGATTTATTTGAACACATTCACTTCCATGTTTTACCCTTGATCTGCACACTTACGTCATGGTCTGACCTCTTTTAAAATCTATACATAGATTTGTTACCTCTGTGTTATTCTACAAAGAAGGCAGATGTTCCCAGTGATCCTCATTGACTCGATTACGAGATTCCACACACCAAATATATTTTACGAGAATCTAAAATGCCAGGTGCTATTAGGGATATAAAAAGTATCTTAAACATGATCTGAGCCCTGGAATAATTTTCAGTCATTAGAACAACATTCACTTATCTTTGGGACAAGGGACAAAATTGTGCAGACAGCAGAAAAATTCTCAATAGAGTTTAAGGGAAAGGGGGTAAGAGATGTCCAAGAGTCTTATCCTCTGGACTATTTCAGGACATTTTGAAGTTCTACGTGACCACATCTGATTATTAAATGCTAAGTGCACTTCCAGGGCTGGTTTTCATCCAGGCCACCGTGGGAGCCTCTCATCCGAAAGGCATAGATGAGATGGTTCTGGTGAAGGGCTCTTCTTCCTTTCCAATACCATGAATAAATGTAAAATGTCACTAGGAATTCTGCTTCTGCATCTTCACTGATGTTCCCTGAGGAGTCAGGAACCCCACCATGTTATAGGCGCCTCTGGTTTGCTTACTCAGACCCTGTTTCTTCTCAGGGGGAACCAGCAGTCTCTTCCTCCCTGCAGTTCTGCCCTGGACCTCTCATTGTAAGGAGCCCACAATATTTTGTAACTCTAATCCAGAGGTTGTAAGCTGACAGCTTGCAGGTCAGTGAGAAACACAGCCTGTGCTGTTTTGTTAAAATGATTAGTTGCTATCATTTAAAATCAGATTCCCATTGCAAGTCTGTATTTCTGGCTTCTTGTGAAAATTTCAGACCCGGCAGTGCGAATCTGGTTTGCACAGCTGCCTGGTCTAACAAGTCACCTCTCCTCTGTTCTTCCCTAGCACTGAGGTGCTCTATTCATTGCCACTGGGCTTAGGCTGCTGTTTTCCTGATTGTAACTGAGTATTACTCTTTCCCTTTGTGCTCTATCAAAATTGGGACACCACAGAAAGGATCAGGAAGCCCCAAGTGTCTCCTATCTGGCCTATATAACCCCTGCCATCACCTGCTTGACCCCTGTAAGCATTTGTTATCTGCTCTAGATAATTCTGTGATCCTTTAAATGAAAAGTGTCTCAGCCCTTTCAGACTTGCTGAAAAACTGAACACATCTGATGTAGGATGGGCATGTTTCCCCTTGGCTTGCTCTCTTATTTCCGGCCAGGTCTGTGTCTCAAGGCAGAGGGAACAAGAAACGTCTTCCCCCAAGGTTAGATGCCAGCATTCAAGCGCACCACTGATTGATTCATAAGTCCCAGTCATTTCCCTCTGTCCAGGAACACCCATCCCCGATGACAAGAGACGGCTGCCCCGTGGGCTGCACGTGAGCCAGGGACTCGTGGGAAAATCCAACCCCTGCCTTTAGGGAACTGGTCACCATTGCTGCTAGGGCAGTGACCACCGTCACGTTTCACTTCAATGATGCTTATGTTTCAAAGAGGCCAAGTGATATTTGGAGTCTAGTTAGGGGAAAGTACTGGATTCTTTGAAGGGGAGAGACAAGTTTCAGCTTGAAATACTTGGGGAAAATACTGCCTTGAGTGATGCTAATGACCTGGCGAGGCTGAGAGGTGGAGTGGGCACCTGGAGTGAGGGGCCTCGGGTTCTTTTCTAGGCACCCCTTGGCCACCTTCTTCCACCTGTTTTTCCGAGTGAGTGCCATCCTCACCTACGTGTGCTGCGACTGGTTCAGCAGGAGCTTTGTGGGCTGCTTTGTCACTGTGCTGGTCCTCCTGTCCTTGGACTTCTGGTCTGTGAAGGTGAGGCCCTCTTCTGGGAATTCACTGCTCCTGAAACTCGGAGCATAGGGGGATGTTCCCAAGCACATGCGAAGAACAGGTACTTTGGTTTAGAATGCTGAGACATAATCAAGAATGCTAAGCCACTGTCACTTAAAATTAGAATAATGCGGTGTAGTGTGTTATAAATGGCTTCCCGATGTCAAGTGACATGGTTGCACATATGTATATAAATAAATGACAACCCCCTATGGCTTTGGATTTTTTGGTATAATTTACATATATACTGATATATATAATATATTGAAAACACGTATAATTATGAATATATAAATACAGTAGAACCTCTGTTAAGTTGACCACCCAAGGGACTGTAACAAACTGGTCAGCATACAGAGGTGGTCAACATAAGGAACTAGGCCTACAGTACTGATACGAAAATTAGGTCCTTGGCGCCCATAGCTCAGTGAGTAGGGTGCCAGCCACATACACTGAGGTGGATGAGTCTGAGCCCGGCCCGGGCCCTGCTGGACCATGATGACAAATGCAACAAAAAATAGCTGGGCATTGTGGCAGGTGCCTGTGGTCCCAGCTGCTTGGGAGGCTGAGGCAAGAGAATCACTTAGGCCCAGGAGTCTAAGGTTGCAGGAGCTGTGATGCCACAGCATGCTACCAAGGGCAACGTAGTGAGACTGTCTCAAAGAAAAAAAAAGAAAAAATGAGGTCAATTGGAGGAGGTGGTGGGTGTAAGGAGGCAGTCAGCTATGAAGGGTCTGCTGTATACATATTTGGGGGAAGGAGAGTGTATCACGTTTTAAAGTTAGCTAAGTTAAAAAATCAGAAGCCTCAAAAATGAATGAGAAACCACTACAGAGCAATACCCTTTTTCTTCCTGCTCCCAGTACGAGTGTGACATGAACTGGTGGCTTTTATTTCATTTATCAATACAGTGATGATGACGCTTTGCCCAGGGCCTCCAACAGTGATTTTGTCCATTGTCCTCAGAATGTAACTGGGAGACTCATGGTGGGCCTTCGATGGTGGAACCAGATAGATGAAGACGGGAAAAGCCACTGGATTTTTGAAGCCAGGAAGGTATTCTTTTGAGTTTTGTGTGTGCCTATCTCATTTCTGCCCTACACAAAATCTACTGCTCCTGGCACTCCTTTGAAGCACGCGTGTAGCAAAGGTGTGTGTCAGAGGAATGAAAAGCGAGGTGCTCGTGTGCAGCCGTTCCCGTGGGTTCTGAAAATCACACTGCTCTCCCACGACAGGTCTCTCCAAACAACATCGCTGCCACGGAAGCAGAAGCGCGAATCTTCTGGCTCGGCCTCATCATCTGCCCCATGATTTGGATCGTGTTCTTCTTCAGCACCTTGTTCTCCCTGAAGCTGAAGTGGCTGGTGAGGCAAGGCCTCGGCTTGGACGCTGCTTTGACATCTACAGGAAGTTTCAGGAAGAGGCTTTTGTTTTTGATAGATTCGATTGTAATGGTTTTATTGAGGAATAATTCACATTCCATATAATTTACACATCAATGTGTATAGTTCCGTGGCTTCCAGTGTTGTCACGGGTGTGGAGCCATCGCCACACAATCAATTTGGGGATATTTTCATCACCCATCAAAGAAAATCTGTTCTCTGTACCTATTATCTCCTATGCCTACCTATTCCCCCAATGCTCGGCACCCACTAATCTTTCTGTCTCTTCAGTACATTACAGATATGTGGAGTCATGTGGTCTTTTGTGACCGACTCCTCTCACTGAACATACTGTCAGGTGCATCTCTGTTGTGGCAGGAAACAGTCTTCATCCCTTTTTATGTATGGCTGAATATATTCCATTATATAAAGAGGCCACATTTCATTCACCCATTCATCAGTGGATGGTCATTTAGTTGTTTATACCTTTTGGTTATGAATAGTGCTGAAAGAAGGGAGTTTTTTTGAAAAAGAATATGACAGCCTGGCACCTGTAGCTCAAGTGGCTAGGGCACCAGCCACATTCACTAGAGCTGGCGGGTTCGAATCCAGCCTGGGCCCATCAGACAACAATGACAACTACAACCAAAAAAAAAAAAAAATAGCTGTGGTCCCAACTGCTTGGGAGGCTGAGGCAAGAAAATTGCTTGACCCGGGAGTTTGAGGTTTCTGTGAGCTGTGACACCACGGCACTCTACCCAGGGTGACACCTTGAGACTCTGTCTCAAAAAAAAAAAAAAAAGAAAAAGAATATGACATTCTACCTTGGTCAAGGAACCCCTCTAGGTAGGAATAAGTTTACCTTTGAGTTCTGAAATCTTATGCCAGAGGCATCATAATTCATTGTCCTGATCTAGTCCATTCATTGAGAAAACAAAATCTCCATACAGAGTAAGATAACATTGTAATAAAAAGTGTGGCCTCTGGAGTTTGGATCCTGGCTTGAACACGCTCTAGCTCTGTGACCTTGGGCAGCTTTGGATTCTCTGTGCTTCAGTTTCCTCCTGGTCTGGCTGGTGAAGGCAGCAGTCTCTTGGGTTGCTGATGAAACAGCGGGGTCCACAAGCACTTTAAGGGCTCAGGGAAGCCTGGCTATTACCATTGTTAGTTTTAGGCCAGAGCCTGTGCTCTGGGTTGAGAAGCATTTCTATGAATCTCTCAGAAAGTTCTCTTGCTTTGTCTGAGTACAGGCTCTTGTGATCGCTGGAATTTCTCTCCAAGCTGCGAACCTGTACGGCTACATCCTTTGTAAGATGGGAGGTGAGAGTGACCTCAGCAAGGCTACAGCCAGTTTTTTGCCCCAGGCGGTATTCCAGACGGTGAGTTACTATGGTCTAACTCCTGGACCACTCCCCTCCAGATGCTCAAACTACAGTTGGCACTGCAGTTTGTAATGTTTTATCAATATCAGCTGGGCTGCCATTGTTTTGTTTTTTAATTGTTGTGAAAGACACATAAAATTTACCATTAAGTATATAGTCCAGTAGCGTTAAGTGTGTTAAGTACATTCACACTGTCGTGCAACTATCATCCATGTCCACAACTTTTCCATCTTCTCCAACTGAAACTCTGTCCCCATTAAACATTAACTCCCCCTTTTCCCTCTCCCCCAGCCGCTGGCACCCTCCAGTCTACATTCTATGGGTTTGACTGCTGACCTTCTATAAATGCAGCCAGA
>NW_003852584.1:2597268-2599298 GCF_000181295.1 Otolemur garnettii
GAGACAGAGTCTCACTTTGTTGCCCACATCAGCTTCAGAGTGCTGTGGCATCACAGCTCACAGCAACCTCAAACTCTTGGGGTTCACATGATTCTCTTGCCTCAGCCTCCCGAGTAGCTGCGACTACAGGTGCCCACCACAACGCCTGGGTATTTTTAGAGACAAGGTCTCACTCTGCCTCAGGCTGATCTCAATCCCGTGAACTCAGGCAATATACCTACCTCAACCTCCCAGAGTGCTAGGATTACAGGCATGAGCCACAGAGCCTGGCCTATAGAGTGCTTTGTTTTTAACTTAGCAGGTATTTCTAGAAGTGAGAAATAAACGACTTTTATATTTGATCAGATTCATCATGAAATGATAGGCGCCATCTTAAATATGAACAGTAGCACTTTCTGCCACAACATGAAGCAACCAATTGTACAGGTTTTCTGAATGTTGTGGGTTTTCTCAGGCCTCAAGTCAGCAGGATCAGTCCATGCCCATCTAAGGACAGAAAGCCACGACTAACTTTTCCCCTTGCAGGCCTGCTCAGGTGACTTTCAGAAGCCTGGTCTTGAGGGGCTGGAGATTCACCAGCGTTAGGTGAGTCTGGAGCAGCAGCTCTTGGGACACAGCGGAGTGAGGGCTGGGTGGGCTTTCCCTGTCCCCTGAGGTGGCCAGGTACCCAGCCAAGCAGGAACCAGATTGGCACTGCGCCTGCTCTCTAGAGGGCGGTCCCACCTTCCTCATGTACCAACATGGCCACATGTGCAGGACAAGAGAAGAAGAGCGGGGGACTTGCCCACTCTTCTATTTTTATGCCCAGAGTGGATGGAAAGCAGTTTATTCTCCCCTCAGCTGGCGTCAGTTCCTATATTTCCCAAACACAGAGCATGTCATGGCAACGAGGAGGATTCTAGAGGCTAGATCTCTTTTTTCATGTAATTAAGAAAACCTGGAAATTACTGGATATACTGTACACACATTACTATACTAGGTATATACACAGACCACAAATTCTGTCTTATGCGGGTTATTTAAGGGCTTTTCAAGGGTTTTTTTTTTACTGCACCCAGCTGTATCACATGCACAGATGGGAGAGCACGCCCCAGCACTGCTCTAATGCTGTGTAGACTTTTCCTCAACTTGATGAACTGTTTGGACTGGGCTATTTGAAACCATGACACTGCAGTGAAGCCACACAATCGTTCCTTTGGCTCTTTTATTAGGCTTGTCTTCAGAGGCAGAAATGGCTTAAATGGGACTTTGTGACTGAAGAAGCTTCCAATGGAGCAGAATCCCACGATCCCACAGCTGCTTGTTTTTTATGTGAAACAGGCCTTGGAGGTTCATGGAGGCGTTTTTATTTTTAAAGTGGCACATTTATAAAGAATGCCCTTTACATATGAATTAAAGAAAAGTGTACAAACATCAGATGATTAAAGTGTCTCTGAGGAAGTGACTTCAAACCACACAAGCATCTGGTCTCTTCCTGCCTGTGTGACCCCTACCTGTCCCGCGCTGGTCAGGCCTGACTGGTGTGCTGCTGCCTGGAGAGCTCCTCAGCTCAGAGACTGCTGGGGTCCCTCAGCATTGTCTTGTCTCAGGAACTCATGAGATTCTCTTCCTTTGACTGATGGAGATTACAAAATTCTTGGATTCCTGGAAAACAAGATGAGAGCCACAGAGCGCTGGCAGCTTGTCCAGCCCTGGGCAGCCCTGCCATGTGCTGAGGGCAGCTGTGCCTTGACTGGGGTGGAATCCCAACAGCCTAATCCCATTGAATGCCCTGTTTCTGGGATCCCCTGAATCTTCAAAAGTGACCCAAATACCTCATCCTGTCCACCATGGTTATAACCCATAGCCAAAGGCCTAACATTGGCCCAATCTATAAATGGAGAATTTGGGGAATGCTGTTGTTGTCCTTAACTCCATTTTTCTAGGCAAATAAAAACCCAGACAAACTAAGAGGCTTTACCTACCGATACCTCTGCCTTAAATCCTAGCTTGTCAGCTGAATCTGGCCTGCACCAGGTGGGCTCACTAAA
>NW_003852584.1:2600261-2606323 GCF_000181295.1 Otolemur garnettii
GAGTCTGCATTTTAAGAGATTAACTAGTTCTGAGTACAGAGATAAGGAACACACAGGGTTAAAAGAAGAGATACAAAGGATAACCACAAAAAATGAGGACACAAAGGCCTGCTAGTGTTTTAGGCGACTTTCCAGAAATATTCCACCACGTAAACATGGCACACACATACACTTAAAATGCAAATGGGAACATTCTAGGCACACTCTCGGACTGCCGCTTTTTCCAGGTGTAATTTTAACTTCCAGGTCGCCCCCAAAGACTCCCGTTGGTCTGCTGGTCTTGTACAAACATTAGATGTACAGCCCCATCCTGCATATGCACAGCTATCCGAGGACCATGTGCTTTTTTTTTTCTTTTTTGAGATAGAGCCTCAAGCTATCCTATCCCCCTGACTAGAGTGCTGTAGCATCACAGCTCACAGCAACCTCCAACTCCTGGGGTCAAGCGAGTCTCCTGCCTCAGCCTCCCAAGTAGCTTGGACCACAGGTCCCTGCCACAACGCCTGGCTGTTTTTTGATTGCAGCCGTCGTTGTTTGGTAGGCCCAGGCTGGATTTGAACCCGCCACCTTAGGTGTATATGGCTAGAGCCTTAGCCACTTGAGCCACAGGCGCTGAGCCAGGACCATGTGCTAGCACAGTGCAGGCAGCCATGATGCCGGGGCCTTGGGCCACTCTCAGCAGATTCCTCACTTCCTGTCTGCTCTGCTAATTGCTTGCTCCACCCACTCTTTAGGCCCTGGGCAATATGGAGAAACAGGGCCAAGTGCTGCACTGGCCATAGCCGCTTCCCCACCTCAAGTGGACCCCAGGTGTCCAATGCCTTGTAGTGACCATTCCCTCAACTCTCCTACTTTATTGCCCCCGGGGATGGGGAAACAGAGTAGGCAGGAGCCTGTGGGGAAGGCAGGATAGGAGCTCAGGTGGCCCAGGACCAGGGTGACACCAGCTGAGGGAGTCTCAAACTCACATGTGCTGGCCCAGGTCTGGGAGGTCCTCAGCCCAGCACGGTCTCCTGGGTTACTATGTCTCCACCCCTCACCTATGTTCAAGCCCTTCCAGGGGTCCCTTCCCCAGAGGACTCCCCAACCCCTGACACAACTGTGCTCATCCTAACTAAAGCTCCCCCTGCTGCCCACCTTTGTGAACAGACAACCACCTCTGCAGAACAGCTGTGCCACTAGGTCATGCAGCCTGAGCCCAGGCGCCTCCCACTCCATCCCTTGCAGCCCCCCCGCAAAGCAGGTGCTATTATCACCTTCAGTTTATAGATGAGGCCATGGAGGCTGCAGAAGTAATGACTTGCCCAAGTTCCACAGCTCATGGACAGTAGGGATCAGAGGCCAGGACATCTGGCCCCAGAGCTGCAGCCCTTCCTGTGATCCTCAGCACATGGGGCCAGGGAGGGACTGGGACCCACAGCCCAGGGAAACAGCACCTGCTCCTCTCTGCCACTACACTCCCAGAGTGGCTGTCATGTGTGCCCTCATTCCGTCTGTCTGCTCCCAAGAAGGTGGCTATTTCCTACCTGGTCCCCAGGGAGCTTGCCAGATACTGGCTGTCACTCAGCTCTGGCCCTGCACTTTCTGGGATGGCCCCTTCCTTTCTGATGTTCCCTTGAGGTAAGGTTCTGGGATATGTCAGTTATCATATAGGACCGTGCCCTCTTAGCTCAGAATAGCCATCAGTGTCTCCTCTGCCTTGCGGTCAGCTGTTATGAACCACCTTGAAAAGAAAGGCCAGAACTGATGCCGGGCCAGGCCGGGCATGAGGGAGGTGGGAGATCCAGGTTGGGGGGCCTTTAGAAGAACAACATCAGGATAGACAAGAGGCCCAGGTCCCCTCCCTCTGTCCATGGCAGTGACAGCCCTACAGGACGGGTGGATCAGCACATACAGGGTTTCTTAAAAGATGAACTTAGTTGCCATCATTTAGTAATCAGGAGATTTTAGCTAAAGATACAGGTTTCTGGCTTTTTTTCTTGAGACAAGAGTCTCACTCTGTCACCCAGACTAGAGTACCATGGCATCAGCCTAGCTCATAGCAACCTCAAACCTCTGGTTTTGAACGATCCTCTTGCCGCAGCCTCCCAAGTAGCTGGGACTACAGGTGCCTGCCACAACACCTAGCTAATTTTTCTATTTTCAGTACAGATGGGGTCTTACTCTTGCTCAGGCTGGTCTCAAACTCCTGAGCTCAAATGATCCACCTGCCTTGGCCTCCCAGAGTGCTAGGATTACAGGTGTGAGGCACTGCAACGGCCAGTTTCTGGCTTTTCTTTAAATAAGCTGTGGCAACTGTAATGGCCATGAAGACATGATCTTGATCTCACACTAGCTGCTATACACTAGAATCCCTTTCCACATTTGTGCCAGGGCCATGCTGCTCCCAGCCAGTAACTGAGCCCAGCAGGGGCACTCAGGCAGGCATGTTGCTGAGAGATGTAGCCCCGCCAATGGGTGACTGGCCTTGAGGATGCCCTGGTGGCTGTGCCCAATTTTTTTCTTTTTTTTTTTTTTTGCAGTTTTTGGCCAGGGCTGGGTTTGAACCCATCACCTCCAGCATATGGGGCCAGCGCCCTACTCCTCTGAGCCACAGGTGCCACCCAGCCATGCCCAATTTCCTTGCATTGCAGCCAAGACGCTCCAGCAGGCTGAGCTGGTCCTTGGGGCAGATGAGGCTTCCCTCCTCATTTCCTCTCACCAGCACCTCCCCTAACAGAACTCCTGCCCCCCAATTCCATTTGGGGGCCTAGAGTAAGGCAGAGGCTGATGGTGACAGTGATGGCAGCATGCAGCCTGGCATGCTGTGGTACACCCTCTTGCCCTTGCTCTGCCTCTGGGGGCCTTTGAGGGGAGGCATCTGCTCTCACAAAACATGAGAGAAGCTCTCAGCACCACTTTCGGTCAGTGCAAAAACTGCTTGGTGTTTTATCACACTACAGAAGGCTGAAAAAGCAGTTGTAATTTTCTGCATTTTGTGGGAGAAGCCACGTACCATAAAAGTATTGTTCTTGTTTGTTTATAGAATGTTTCACAAATTTCGTGTCATACTTGCACGTGGGCCATGCTAATCTTTTCTGTATCATTCCAATTTTAGCCTATGTGCTGCCAAAGCGAGCATTTTTGGATAAGGGAACGAAGGAAGACAAATCTTGGGAGAGTGGCGCCTGGGCTCAGTGACTAGGGCACTAGCCCAACATACTGAGGGTGGCGGGTTCAAACCTGGCCCCAGTCAAACTGCAACAACAAAATAGCTGGGCATTATAGAGGGTGCCTGTAGTCCCAACTACTCAGGAGGCTGAGACAAGAAAATTACCTAAGCCTAGGAGTTGGAGGTTGCTGTGAGCTGTGATGCCACAGCACTCTAACCAAGGGCGATGAAATGAGACTCTGTCTCAAAAAAAAAAAAAGAATCTTGGGAAACATACCCTGGTGTCCAGGGTCTCTGGGGTTCTCCAGGGCTGTTCCCATCCTCAGAGCAACTCACGCACCTTCTTTCCCACTTCTTCAAGGCAGCCACCCCACAAATTCAGCTCCTTGGCAATCCTGTCCACTCTGTGGCCTTGACTCTCACCGGGAGGGACATAGCGTGCCTTCTCCTGACTGCCCCCCCAACCCAAGGCCTCCTGCCCCTCAGACACACACAATACCTCAGAGGGACCAGCTGCCCTCGACCCACCCCGTTGCTTCACTGTCTCTGAGGGACGTCCCTCTTCCTGAGGCTCATGCTGGACGGCACAGACAACGTTTCCCTACAACCGTCAGGTGCTGTCATGTTCCACGTGTATCCTCCTCACACCTCACCCTGGCCCCCTCTCCTGCCGGCCTGGCCCACAGACCTCCTGCTCCCAGGCACACCTGGGTATCAAGGCTCAGATGTGTCAAAGTTTCTCGTTCCCTAACAAATGAGGTCCAAGCTTCAAGGCACAGTGCAGGGCTGGCTGCAGCTGGCTCCACCCGCCCTTTCCAGCTCTCTCAAGCATGGTCCTTCAAACCTGGCCACCCCTGCTCACCATGACTGCTCAACTCCTCTCCACAGGCAAGAGCACCTTACCCAAGCTCAATTCTGTTAACTTGGAGAGACAGAAACTTGGGGTGATAATTTAAAGAGTGTGGCGGCTCTGCCCACACTGCTCAGAAGCTGCTGCCCTGCATGGGTTGGGTGCAAACTGGGATTTGCCATCTCTCCTTCAGTTCTGGGGCTGCTCATGGAGGCTGCATCTCTTGGGATCCTGGTGTCCCGTGGTACTCAGGAAGAACATTTTCATGGAATATGGCCCCCAATTGCAGGCCAGCAACAAGTGCTCACTGGAAGCCCCAGGGCTGGCTGAGCATTGGCCACAAAGGAGCTTCTCAAGAGGCGGGATGTGGGGGGGACTTCCTGTGAGAGTTCCACCTCGGCCCCTTATGCTGCCCTCTGTAGGACAGGACTCCACACCTGGCCCCTGCAGCTACCCCTCTCCAATCCTACCACTACCTTCCCACCAGTTTCTACCCCAGGCTTCCAGGCTGGCCCTGCCACCGCTCCTCCCTGAGGCTTGCTCACTCCTGTGGCCACCTGCCTACGTGGTTCATGGCTTTTCTCCTGTGGCCTCTCAGTGCACTGCGGGGCAGGGAGGTCTGGCTCCAATGCCCCCTCATCCCTCTGTGTGTGGCCCGTGACACATTCCCATGGGGACTGGTCAGGGAGGGAAGATTCTACTAAGCAATGGGGGAAGGCGGGGTTGTCACCCACCTATGTGTGGATCCAGAGGAACCCTGCCAAGGAGAGGCACATTCATGTCCTGGCACATGGCTGCTGCACCGCCAGTAGTGGGAGGGAATATCTGAGATTCTTTCTGTGAGACAAATTAAAAGGGGAGGAAGTGTGATTTTGTTGCAGAATCACAAAGATAAAACACATCTTTAACGAACATAAAAAAAACAGGGAGTGGTGGCTCACACCTGTAATCCTAGCACTCTGGGAGGCCAAGGTGGGCAGATAGACTGAGTTCATGAGTTCAAAACCGGCCTGAGCAAGAGTGGGACCCCGTCTCTAAAACTAGCCAGGTGTTGTAGTGGGTGCCTCTACTCCCCTCCCTGTGGTTCTAGCTACTTGGGAGGCTGAGGCAAGAGAATCGCTTGAGCCCAAGTTTGAGGTTGTTATGAGCTATGATGCCATAGCACTTCACAGAGAGTAATGAAGTAAGACTGTCTCAAAAAAAAAAAAAATAACCCTACAAAAAAATAAAACTAGTTTAAACACCATAATAATTTTCCTTCAGTCAGTAAGAGAGGATTTTAATTGTGATACCACTTCCCAAAATGGCAGGGAAAGCAGAAATGGTTCCACAGAGAACTTTTCCTATTGTTTCCTCAACCACCAAGACAGGGAATCATGTTAGACTGTCTGCCAGCCACGTGCTCTCACCTTGCAGTTGGGACAGATGAAGCCGCTCATGTTCTCCACCACCCCAATGATGGGCAGCTTCACTTTGTAGCAGAAGTTGATTTCTTTCCGCACATCCTGGAGTGACACCTCCTGTCAGGTAAAGAGAGGCCCGTTATTCCAAAGTCTGAGCTTAGGGAACGGATGTCCACCTGGCCGAGGGGATGGCCACAATGCAGTAGACTGAGCATCACGAGGCCTTAGAGATGTGTGCCCTCCACTCAGTATTTACTATGCTTGGTGCCCACTGGGGCTAAGGCCCGTTTGCAGCGCTATTTCTTTCTAACAAAACCCTGACAGGATAAACTCAAACAGCCAAATACCAAGCAAGGGATCTAGAGAAAAGTGACTTTTTCTTTTTCTGTAGAGACAGAGTCTCATTTTATCACCCTCGGTAGAGTGCTGTGGCGTCACAGCTCACGGCAACCTCCTTGGCTTAGGCGATTCTCTTGCCTCAGCCTCCCGAGTAGCTGGGACTACAGGTGCCTGCCACAACGCCCAGCTATTTTTTGTTGCAGTTTGGCTGGGGCCAGGTTTTAACCCACCACCCTCAGTATATGGGGCTGGCGCCCTACCTGCTGAGCCACAGGTGCTGCCATAAAAGTGACCTTTTTTTTTTTTTTTTTTTTTTTGA
>NW_003852584.1:2606348-2620521 GCF_000181295.1 Otolemur garnettii
CCTCAAGCTATCCCCCTGGGTAGAGTGCTGTGGCATCACAACTCATAGCAATCTCCAACTCCTGGGCTCAAGCGAGACTCCTGCCTCAGCCTCCCAAGAAGCTGGGACCACAGGTGCCCACCACAACGCCTGGCTACTTTTTGGTTGCAGCTGTCATTGTTGTTTTTCGCGGGCCCGGGCTGGATTCGAACCCGCCACCTTAGGTGTACGTGGCTGGCGCCTTAGCCAGTTGAGCTACAGGCGCCGAGCCATAAAAGTGACCTTTTAAGAATCTCCAGGCTTGGCCTTCCTGTAACGTACTGTGTGGAGCCACAGTGCACACTACTTTCCAGATCAGGACTTGGCAAACCTGGGGGCCACACCTGGCTGGTTGGTTTATAAATACAGTTCTTCTGGAAGCAGCTATGCCAATCCCTCTGGGTGCCGTCTGTGTCTTCTTCACCCCATATGGCTGCTGCATAGCCAGGACAGAGACCATGGGATCCACAAAGCCTTGAAGATCTGCTATCTGGCCTTTTACAGAAAAAAATTTGCTGGCCCCTAATCTTGATTGTTATGAACACAAATAACTTTATGGACTAACATAATAAATATTATTACTCAAGTTGGATGGCTTCAAATTCAGTCCTAAACTCAGAGTGCTCATGTTACAATGACTAATCACCATGTACCCTGCGTGGTGCTCTCCCTCTTTTCCCACATGCAGTGACAGCTTGTTATTGTCAAGTCTGGCGACTCCTTAATACCTGTGGCTCTCTTGGTCCTGGGCTTCCATGGGGCTTGCAGCCCCCAGCCTGTGCCCCTCCTAAGACATACACATGACTCCTGGCCCTCAGGCTGGGGTTACAGAGAGGGGTGTAACTAGAAGGTGGACTGGCTGAGGCTTTGCCCCCATCCTCATCGCACCCTTGGGATGCGATGGCATCTCTGTCTGGCATTCTGCAAGTAACTACTCTGCTGCTTTTTCAAGAATGACCCCAAAGCACCTACCAGGGCTGGTGCTGTATGTGAGGACTCTGAGAAGGCGGGTGTCCCAACTGGGATCTCTTTTCCAGGGAGGCTATATACAAAGTGTGCACAAGGTGGAGAACTCCCTGTGCCCCTATGAAGGGCAGCCCCCGCTGGTCTGCCTCCTTGTTGAGCCCCAGAGGACTCTAGGATCTCTCATAATAAAAGGGAAGCCAGTGTTGTGCCAATTAGATTTCTGATGTTGATGGTGGTTTTTTTTTAACATATCTTACTTTTTAAAGGAATCTTTGGTTTGCAGTGACACCAAGCAGCAGGCAGAGAGCCCCCAGATGTCTGGCCCCAGAGCCCCACTGCCGACACCCACAGCACAGGGGCGCGCTCCCACCAGACTTCTCTCCTTTCTGATGGTGTCTTTGGGGGCCTCCTTGTGGTGATGCTGCAGGTCTAAGGGTGGTTCCAACCACTTTTTAAAAACAGAAGACATCTCTAAGGACACACTCTTTTCTCCACTGCCATCACCTGGAGACCAGGCCACCTCTCCTCCCACCCAGTGCCCCAACTGTTGTCCTGCTCCTCTGTGTGCCCCTCAACCCATCTCTGCAGGGCCCCAGAGTGTTCTGGTGCACATGAGTCCTGTCATGAGACCCTTCCTGTGGGTGCTGCACTTGTCACTTGTTGGCTGTGCATGCATCCAGCAGCCGTGTTCCTTGGTGAACTGCAGGGGCTGCCAAGGGAGGGCCAGGCCCTTTGACTGCCCAGGTGCCTGGAGAGTGCCAGATGGGGAGGGCTGTGGGGTTGTGCTGACTGATTCAGGCTGATGAGAGCAAACTCCCTTTCCTGGGCTTTCTCAGGAGCACAGGAGAACACCATAGGGAAATCAAATATTACTGAAGAGGACAGTCCCTTGGTTTCCCAGACCCATGGTAATCACAGTCCTGCCTATAAATGTCCTCCACAGGCTTTACCTGAGAGACAGTCCCTCCTATCACTTCCCTCAGTGTGGGCTCACCAGGAGAGGCAGCAGGGAGGCACAAGGCTGATGGCAGCTTATCCCAGGATCCCTGTCTGCCCCTAGGCTGGTTCTCCTGCAAACTGGGGAAGATTTCCTAAGTCATCCTGAGATGAGAATGGAAAAAGCCCAGACTAGGAGGCTTGATGCACAAGCATGGCAGGGATGACGTGACCATGCAGAACAATTTGAATTCTAACAGCACCTGATTTCTGGAAGGAGAGTTTAAAAGGCAATTTTGACCCCCTATTATAATCTGTGCATGACAACAACAACAAAATCATGGAATATTACCTGTTAAGTGCAAATGCCTGAGCCAAAGATAAAGTTTTTAACCAGAGGTTTCTGTAGATCCAAGTTGGGTGTCGCACAGAACACACATTCTGAAGAGCCCCGGTGAGTCCAGGCACTCAGAGCTGCACCAGAGAGACACCATGGCATAGAGCACGGCTTGGACCCGGCTCCACCTGGGCGCCCACTCACCTGAGGAGTGGTGATTAACACTGCCCCATCGATGCGTGCCGCAGTCAGGTACTGCACAACCGAGAGGTGTTCGTCTGACGTCCCAGGCGGCGTGTCCACGATGAGGTAGTCCACCTCTCCCCAGTCCACGTCGCGGAGGAACTGCTTGATCATGCCTACATGAGGAATTGCAGGTTTGATACTTGTTTTTTCTTCCTTTTCTGTACTTATGATTCTCCTCACAAAAGCAGTCTGTAATCTCTACATGCACTTGGTTTACATGCTAAACTGGCGGTTCTCAACGGGGGCAACACTGCCTTACCTGGACACATTTTTGCTTGTAACAACTAGGCTAGGGTGTGCTAGTGACATCTTGTGGGTGGAGGCCAGGGACACTTGGCAAACCTGGGGGCCACTGGCCCCCAATCTAGACTGTTATGAACACAAATAACTTTGTGTTCATGCAGAGCCGCAGTCCATACTTTCCCTAACAAAGATTTGACATTCTTGGCTCAGAATGTCAACAGTGCCCAGGATGAGGACACTGCCGGCAGGATCACTGCTACGGCAGGCTGGCACTGATCTCACTTCACATGATGCTCACTCTGATGCAAGTAAGCCACTAACAAACCAAGATAAAAATAATTTCTGGGTTCTACAGCTTTTAAGGGGAGAAAACCTCACAACAGATATTAAAGATTACATAATGGAAATCGGCATTTCTATTAGTTCTCATCAGCCAGTGAAGAAAGAAGCAACCACATGATTAAAAAGAAAACACTGTGAAGCCCAGCAGGATGAGAATGCCGTGGCTCTGATGAGACAGGGTGCAGAGAAAACCACGAGCAATCACGCTCCTGGAAGAATGTGAGAAACGAGGAAAAAGAGAGCAGCAAACCGTTTTTCTTGGGTCCCCTCCAGATAACAGCGTCATCAGGACTGCTGAGCAGGAAGCCTACCGACATAACGCCCAGGTTGTCTTCCACGTACTAGAGAGGGAACAGGACGAGGCAGGACACATGTTACTCAAAACCACACAGACAGGCACTTCCCTATGTCTTCTGAGTCTGGCTGAAAAAACTTTTGGGGGGACAAATTTACCAGGAAACCTATAAGTACATTCATTCTTTAAACCCTCAAATCATTTTTGGAAAAGAAGGTGTCATATTGGGGGGGAGGAGCTGTGAAAGAGGTGCTGCAATGACAGTAACTGAAATACACCAGGCACAGTGGCTCACCCCTGAAATCCTCACACTCTGGGAGGCTGAGGTGGGAGGTGGCTTGCACTCAAGAGTTTGAGACCAGCCTGAGCAAGAGTAAGACCCAGTCTCTACTAAAAATAGGAAAATTAGCCAGGCATGGTGGTACATACTTGTAGTCCCAGTATTCAGGAGAGTAAGGTAGAAAGAGCTTAAGCTGAGTTTGAGGTTGTTATGAGCTGGCTGAAGCCATGGCACTCTTAGTGAGACTCTGTCTCAAAAAAAAAAAAACCAACCAACCAACCAACCAACCAAACCAAAAACACATATATTGGCTCGGGGCCCATAGCTCAGTGGTGCTGAGCCACATACATGGGCCTGGCGGGTTCAAACTGGGACCAGGCCTGCTAAACAACAATGACAACTACAACAAAAAAATATCTGGATGTTATGGCGGGTGCCGGTAGTCCCAGCTACTTGGGAGGCTGAGGCAAGAGAATCATTAAGTTCAAGAGTCTGAGGTTGCTGTGAGCTGGCACTCTACCAAGGGCAACATAGTAAGACTCAGTCTCAAAAAACAAAAAACAAGGCTTGGTGCCTGTAGCTCAGTGGCTAAGGCACCAGCCACATACACCAGAGCTGGTGGGTTCAAATTCAGACTGGGCCTGCCAAACAATGACAACTACAACCAAAAAAAAAAAAGTTGGGCGGTATGGTGGGAACTGTAGTCCCAGCTACTTGGGAGGCTGAGGCAAGAGAATCACTGAAGCCCAAGAGTTTGAGGTTGCTGTGAGCTGTGACGCCATGGCACTCTACCCAGGGCAACATAGTGAGACCCTGTCTCAAAAAACAAAACCAACCAACCAAACAAACAAACAAAAAAACCACATACACACACAACAAAAAAATTAGCATACATAAATAAATGTTGTTTTCTTAACTTGCTGAACCAGGGACCAGCAAACTATAGCCCGTGGGGCCAAATCTATCCCACTGTCTGTCTTTGTAAATAAAGTTTTATTAGAACACAGTTGTGGTCATTCAGTTACATATTAGTACTTTTAAGCTATGAATTGAAAATATTTATTGTCCTACCCTTTCCAAAAAAGTTTGGCAATCCCAGGTCTTATCTGGAACCCCTGTGCTTTGACAAATGCCTCAGTAAATATTTGTCAAAATTTGAACTGACAAACAGGCTATTACAACCCACCACAAATATATCACACACATACAACCTTGAAAATTCAACAAAGAGATGAAAACTTACCACTGGAGACCAGCCTGAGCCACTCTGGTGAACCTGTGGGGACATAAGCATCAATACCATTTGTAGACACTGTATATCCTGGTCACACCTGATGACCAAACTGTATGAAGTAGGAAAATAGTTTTATAAAATATGACTCCTGGTCTTATGTGGTAACACTATGTGAATGGCTGGGGATGTGGGTAATGGAAGATACAATTCAATTCCTTTGCTCTCTAAGTTAGGTTATTTGGGGTTTTTTTTTGTTTTTTTGAGACAGAGCCTCAAGCTGTCCCCTGGGTAGAGCGCCCTGGCATCACTGCTCACAGCAGCCTCCACCTCCTGGGCTCAAGCAAGTCTCCTGCCTCAGCCTCCCAAGTAGCTGGGACCACAGGCACCCGCCACAACGCCTGGCTATGTTTTGGTTGCAGCTGTCATTGTTGTTCGGTGGGCCCAGGCTGGATTCAAACCCGCCACCTTAGGTGTATATGGCTGGTGCCTTAGCCACTTGAGCCACAGGCACTGAGCCCAAGTTGGGTTATTTTGAAACTCTCCCTGCATATCTAGTCAGTGAACCAAAGTTACCTGAGTTCAAACATAATTTTGGATCTGAGGCATCTTAAAAGAGCAATAGAAATCAGTTGGGGGGTGTTGAGAAAAATGCAGGTAACGGTGGAGCTATGAGGTTGCTCCTGCAGAAGCCCAGGAATAGAGGAACTTGCCCTCATTGAGACAGCTGACTTAAAGCCTGCCCTGTCAGAGGCCGGAGCTTCAACCCCCGGGGGGCCAAGGGAAGCTCCCTGGGGCTAGGTGGAGACCCAGACCCCTCCCTCCATGTGCTCAGGACCCAAGGCCCAACCTGTGCCACCTCTTTATGGCAAAACTAGGAGCTGAACTACTTCCAATCCCACCTCAGTCTCAGAAATTAGACTTTTTTAGAGCAATACGTGGGAGCTAAAATCAAAGTCTATTTTTCTTGATGAAGTCCTACTTTTCTCAACAGCTTTACTGAGATATGTATGATTTGCAGACCACACAAACCATCCACTGTCAGTGTGTAATTCAATGGCTTTCTGTATATTCAGAGGTGTGCAGCTGTCACCCAAATCACTTTAAAGCATTTCCAAGACTCCAGGAGGAAACCCTGACCCTGTGCTGGCCCCGTCCAAGCCCCCCATTCCCCCCACTTTAGGTGGGCCCTCATCCACTCCATCTCTGGGTTTGCCCACTGCACATTTCACATAAGTAGAACCATATCATATGTCCTCTACGACTGAATCTGAAGTTCTTTTAAAAAAAAAACCAAAACTATTCACTCCTATTTTTTACCTGTTTGCTATATCCACTTGTCTTAAAGAAGGGTAACATGGTAATCCAACATCATGTTACAGGAGAGGAAAACACTGGAACTTTGACTTTAATTTATCTTATCATTTAAAAATTTCTATTTCCAGGCTGGACATGGTGGCTGACGCCTGTCATCCCAGCACTCTGGGAGGCCAAGGTGGGTGGATTGCTTGAGCTCAGGAGTTCAAGACCAGCCTGAGCAAGAGTGAGACCCTATCACTACTAAAAATGAAAAACTGAGGCAAGAGGATCTCGAGCTTAAGAGTTTGAGGTTGCTATGAGCTATGAAGCCATGGCACTCTACCCAGGGCAACAAAGTGAAAAAAATAATAATAAAAGAAAATAAATAATTCTATTTCTATAAAATACTCATGTGTGATTAAAGTGACTTATACCCACTTTGGGTGTGTATACTACCAAACATATTATCAACGGGGCACTCGATCCCACTGCTCTGCTCAACCATGGGGACACCACTCCCCTTCTCTGCTCCCTCACAAACCAATGGCAAGGCCTGCCCCCATCTGCATCAAGCCACCATCCAGCACCACTGCCCACTCTGCCAAGGATGTGAGGACAGCCAGGGTCAGGCCCTGGCACTTGTCCCCTCAGCCCAGAATGCTTTTCCTCAGCTCTCTACACAGCGGCCCCACCCTTCACCGGCTGCTCAAATGCCACCCCTCCCACGTAGCAGCCCCCGCTGCCCAGCCCTGACTGTCCCTTACCCTGGGTTAGTTTTGTACGATCTACCACCTTCCCTCTGCCACACAGGCAGGGGACTCCATCAGCCTGTTTCACCACTGCATCCAAAATGGGGCCAAATACCAGTTAAAGGATAAACCAACCTTGAAACTGCAGGGACACTTCCCCCTTCACCCCCTTCCATGCCCTCCCCTGGGAGAATCCTTTCTTGGAGGGCTCTGGCCAACCAGCGGAAGGGACCAGCTTCTGCATACACTGCTGCAACTCTGCTCCCAGCCCACGTCCCTCAACCACCTCTCAGTCTCAGTTCCCCAGGGGAGACCACAAAGGCAGAAGAAATATTCCCTTGTTTCCAGGGTAGAGACCCCTAGCAAACCCTGGTCTAGTGCTCCCGGTCAGAGCTAAGTTTCCGTGTCACTTCTGCATTTCACTTGCTGTTTCCCTTCCCCTCTACAAAGGCATCGAAACCAATGCTTCTCAAATGCTATGGATGGACTTTATTATTTATTTATTTATTTATTTTGGCTGGGGCTGGGTTTGAACCCACCACCTCTGGCATATGGGGCCAGCGTCCTACTCCTTTGAGTCACAGCAGCGCCCAGGACGGACTGTATATACAATCTTACCCCCCACAATTCAAAGCTGTTGTAGTCAGATGAACTATGGAACATTTATCTGGGCTCATCAAGTCCACATAAGACTTTACAGGCTCTGCTTACCCTTTGTTTAGGTTCAACAGCTCAGTACTATTCAGTTCACCTTAAGAGAATAATTTCCTGAATGTTACAACATAGCTATTACCTGTTCTCCTTCCAGTCCCATTATCTTGGGGATGGACGGCCCACATATATCAATGTCCAGGAGAGCAACCTGGGGAACACAAGAGACCAGAGCAGTCACACAGATGAACTGGCTGAATGCACAAACCCCAGATACGCAAGCTGGGAGGGGAACAGGATGAGAGGAACAGGACAGGGGAGAAGACAGAAAGAAAAAAGAAACTGGGTCAGACTTAGAGCAGTTGGACTCTCATGAGAGTATTAACAACCATCTCCAAGTTCATCAACGCTGACACCCTTCTGAGTGTGGCTGAGGTCACCTCGAGTGATCTTACAGACCTGGGTGTCAGGTCACTTGGAGACTCAGGTTCAGCCATTGTTTACTCCACCCTTGCCATGTGCCAAGGAGGTAGGTACCACCACTTTGCTTTAAAGAAGAGGAAACACAGGTTCAAAGAGGGCTGGTGACTTGTTCAACGAGCAAGGAACAGAGCTAGAACATAAATCAAGTTCTTCTGACCAGCACTTTCCACTACCCTATGGGGCCAAGTGAGCAGAAATCTCTAGCTGGCTCTGACCAAGCCCTATTTTCCTGTGATCCTGAAGGTTAGCCAGGGCTTAGGCTAAACTACCAAAACAGAAACTTAAAGAAAGAAGGAAATCCAAGACAGCCCTTTACTAGCGACCTAGGCACAGCCTTAGATGCTCCTTTCACCCTGGAACGCCTGGCTGCCCACTCTAAAACAGGTCTGGGAAAGCCCTCAGGAAGGCTTGCGTTTATTTTGAAAGCTGTAATGTCTCAGATCCGCAGCACCGCTGGGTCATTTTTAACTTGCTCCAAATTTGTTTCTTGCTTGCCTCTTCAATCCTCTCAACAAACCTAACTTCCCACCTCCTTGGCACCATCTCCAACCTGCGGGCAGGAAAACTGCACCCATGAGATCAACCACTGGACCACCTGGAGAGCACCCCAGAGGGAGGAACTCCATCTGAAAACTGCTCTTCTTCTGCCCTCTTTGACCTTGAGGTGTTAATGATCCACAGTTGTTCCCAATATGGGACATCGTGTCATCTATATGACCCCGATGGAGTCTCTCCTCAACTCCTTTGGCTTTCTAGCCCTTGGTCTCCATGGCCTTTCCTCTGGGACCAATTTAATCAGTTTCCTCCCAAGGAATTACACTCCTCACAATCAAGGGAGTCCATCTTGAGTGAAAAGAGGCAGGGATGAAGGAAATAGACCCAGTGCACTCACTCCCATGGCAGTACCTGAGAGGCTGTTGACACATTTCTGCTGCCCACATCACTGGAGGGGCAGGACGCGGCAGGGCTACAGGAGCCCAATTTGTGCCTCTAGCTGGCACCCCAAACTTCCCCTTCCAAAGAGGGCAGGGGAAAGGGTTCTGGTGCCAGCTTTTGGTCCTCCACTGCTGTGCCTAAGTTGCTTCTCCTCTGTAGGCTTTGTGTGTCTGAGCTCCTGATCTGAAACAGGGGCTTTGGAATCACTAAGGTCCCTTCCCGCTCTAGAGTTTATAAGCCCCAGAGATAAGCCTCAAATACTGCAGTCTCAAAACACTCAGTGCTGACCTTTTAATGATAGTTCACCTCTCAGATCCCAAAGCAAGATAAATTTGTAATTTGTGCGAGTTGGTGACTCTCCTGACTCAGGCTTAGGGCAGCGGTTTTCAACCTGTGGGTCACGACCAATGAAAATACATCCTGCATATCAGATGTTTACATGACAATTCATAACAGTAGCAAAATTACAGTTATGAAGTAGCAACGAAAATAATTTTATGGTTGGGGGTCACCACAACATGAGGAACTGTATTAAAAGGTCTTGGCATTAGGAAGGTTGAGAACCACCGCTGTAGGGGATCCCTCACCTTCATCACAACTTACACACCCCTCACCTGCCTGTGATTAGTGAGGGGTGTTTCCAGTTCTACTCCCTCAATCTAAGGCCCTTTACGAATGAGATGACAGACACCTGCCTGCCTCAAGTGCTAACATGGAATCAACTAGCACACAGGGAGTGCTAAACTCCCACTGGACAGCAGGCAGGGGAGGGACTGGGTGTCTCCTGCTGTCCTGCTGGATTGAGGGCAGGCAGAAATCTGTGCTGCGCAACTTTAATCAGCAAGACATACTCAGACTTACTAATTGCTAACAGTGTGCACAATCTGGAGACAGTGATGTTCACTGTCAGAAAGTAGGTATGTCCAGGAAAACTTTCCTAAATGCTGACTTCTTTCTTTTAAACTACCACAGCAAAAATAAATATAGCTTATCTAGTCACATTTCCACACTGCTTTACTTCCATATACTGCAAAGTCTAGACATGTGTGCAGCAAGGACCTCAGAATATAATTTCATGGAAGTGAATGATGTAAACAGTTGTCTACTCACAAGTGGTTATTTGGCAACTGGGTGCTGGGTTAAAGCCTGTCTCCAGAGCTACTTAAGAATATTCCTGGCATGGTCAGGCCTTGTGGCTTACATAATCCTAGCACTCTGGCAGGCCAAGGCAGGTGGATTGCCAGAGCTCAGAGTTCAAGACCAGTCTGAGCAAGAGTGAAACCACTTCTCTACTAAAAACAGAAAAACTAGCCAGCCGTTGTGTCGGGCACCTGTAGTCTCAACTACTTATGAGGCTCAGAGAAGAGGATCTCTTGAGCCCAAGACATTGAGTTTATTGTGAGCTATGATGCCACGGTACACAACTGAGGGCAACAGAGACAGATTCTATCTGGAAAAAAAAAAAAAAAAAAGAAAGAAAAGACTATACCTGAAAGCTTCCAAAGGCAAAGATCATTCTGGAGTACATGGACAACCTGAGAAAGCAGATTTCCCAGCCAGCCCACTAGTCAGTATGAATCTGACCCTCAAATGACAAGAGATTGTTAACTAATAGAACAAAGGATTGACAAGAATATTTTGAATCTGCTTGGTTCAGTACTTAGGGGTAGGCTGCAAACTCATCGTAAAGGAAAAACAATCATCATCCCTTCACATTCCAGTTAGAGGAATAAAGTAATAATACTGACTGCTATCATGGACATTTACTGACCAATCACTTAGCTAAGCAGGCTAAGGGCTTTACAGGCATCACTCCACTCAGTTCTCTGTATCCCACTTTACAGATGGGAAAACTGAGGCAGAGTGGGCTCAGTAACCTATCCAAGGTCATAGCAGCGGAGCTAGGATATGGATCTGAGCTGTCCTGTGTTCTTAGCTACCAGTCACACTTTTTATTAAAGATGAGATCCAGAGAAGAGGACTGGTTAATCTGAATTTTCATGTGCATCTGCATACTTACATAGAAATGAATGGCCCAGTGTGAAGGTCAGCAAACATTTTATGCAAGTGCCAAATATTAAATATTTAAGGCTTTGTGGGTAAAATCAAGGATATGTAGGTACTTATGTTACAATTTTAAAGTAACCATTCTTAGCTCCTAGACCATAAAAAAACAGGAGATGCGCTGGATTTGGCCCCTGGCTATAGTTTGCAGGCCTCTTGCTTAGAGGAAAGCAGAAACCGGTTAATAGATAAAAGTCATCTGAACATAATGTAACAAATTATCAGCATGCAAGGAAAGATATACACCTGCTATCCATTTTCTTGGCCAGGGAATCCAAAGAAATGTTTGTTCTGACTGCTAGGCAAGTTCTTCATTCTCTTCAAGGATCTGAAGTCAGAAGAGTGGCCTACAAGAGGCAGTCTGAGAAGCTAAGCTAAAGCAGTACAGCTGACCCGACAGTGCTTAGCTCACATTCTTTCTCACACCCCTCCCAAGATGATCTAGCTAAGGTTTCATCATGATTGTGAGGATGTTTTTCGAGAGGTAGTCACATATAGACAATAAACATTATGATATGGTTAGAGCAAAAGTTACTTTGATATTATGTTGTTTGCTTTGATGATTCTCTTAGATATTTTGTTAGGGTAAAGGTTACTTTTATTGCTATACTGTTAGAATAAAGGTTACTTTTATGTTGTTTAAACATTTTGCATTGTTACAGTGAATACTACTTTGATGTTTTCTGTTAGATAGTTAAAATTTTCTAGGTTTGCTTCCTTGTATTTGTTATAAAAACTATTAGAGTTATAACTGAGGCAGAACAGAATTGAGGGGCTACTTTTGCTGTTCTCCAAATTGCTAGCCTTCTGACAATAAAGCTTGGTAGACCTAATCCCTATCTCTGTAACTGGCTGACAGTGATAGGCAGCCAGATCCTCTTCGTCTGGTAACAGATCAAGATGCCAATTCAGGTCAGTCTAAGCAATCATTTCTCTAAAGCCATTATGACCCTCAGACAGAAGGAGCATCCCTCATTTTTCTTGGTGTCCCACCTGTGTGTTTTCATCCTCTGCTAGGCCATGGGCAAGGTGGGCGCTGAATGTGCTTTTCCCAACACCACCTTTCCCAGACAACACCAAGATTTTGTGTTTCACAGTCTTCATTTTCTCTTTGATTTCTTCTATGGCTGCAAAGAAAACCAAAGTTCAGGTGATAAAATCACTGACCAAATCCTGAATGTCACTCTTCTAATGGGTTGGAGGGAGCTAAATCCTTGGGAGTGTTTCAAAGGATCCCTGAAATAGCTTAATCAATGGTAGTAACAGAGCTGTGAAGAAAAAAAGTGTATTATCACACTTGAAATCGTCTTGTCTGCCCTGCTAGACATAATCTCCATAAGGGCAGGAGTAAAAAAAGTGTATTATCACACTTGAAATTGTCTTACTTGTCTGCTCTACTAGACACAATCTCCGTAAGGGCAGCTCCAGAAGAGAATTTTGCATACAGTAGAGATTCTCAACCTGGAGGCAGTCCCAAGGACACTGGAGATCTTTTTAGTTGTCACAGGAAGAAGTGCTACTGGCCTCTAGTGGGCAGAGGCCAGAAATGCTGCTAACTGTCCCACAATGCGGAGAACAGCACCCACAACAGAGTGATCTGACCCCAAATTTCAATAGTGCTGATGTTAAGAAACCCTGACAAATAGCAGGTGCTTAATAATAAGTATCAGTCAATTAAAACTATCATCTGTTATACATAGACTGTGCTTTCAATATTTCATCTTATTTCAAATCCTTAAAGCAACTCTGTGAGGTGTAAAGGAAAACAAAAAGTCCCAGGATGGCCCGAACACCTTATGCCAAAGGAAAAGTTAAGCCTGGATACAACATTGTCATCTTTCCCCAAATTGCTCATAAGTTAAATTCTTTGTTTGCCCCTAACATTTCAAGATGTCTAGCCTCCCATAAATATGAATAGCTCAACTGTAACTTCAGGTCTGCATCCTACACTTAACTCCTTACCCAGGACACTGAGGTCTGTTAAGTTTCTGACAAAGTCCATTTCAAGCTTATCAGGATGAGATCAATCAGACGTCCACCTATCTTCCACATCTGCCTGATTCATTCTTCTTTTACTCCCTTTTTTGAATGTTTGCTGGGTGCCTAATTAAATTCTCAAGAGAATGTAACCATTTGCCTCACTGTCTCCTCCTCTCCTCCCACCTTATTCATGATTTTTTCCCCTTTAAAAGAAATATAGAAATACTGAGCCTCCAGAAACCTCTCCAGGGAGCACAGGCACAGAGGTTTCTATGACTTGTGTTTTCTCCGTGCTCCCTAAAGCTCTGGCTCATCAGCCTCCACTGATAGAAATTCTTGCCTCATTCTCTCATGTTGGATGACAGAGGTAACTATTTTTCTTTCCATTTTTGATGAAAAACCAACGCCTAAGAAAGGTTAAGACTCTTTTTGAAGATCACAGTTTGCATCAAACTCCCAAGACTTGAACTCCAAGACTTCCACCAGCCTCCTATTTTTTACAGTCCTTCCAAGTCAGTTCTCGGAGTCCTCCCACCCTCCATAGCACTCAGGGCTGCAGTGAGTTAGCGACTTGCTCACTTGTTTCTGTCTCCCCTTAATTCAACCAAGCTCCACTAGGGCAGTGACCAAAGCTGTGTCAACAGCCCAGTGCACTGTTCCTAGTAGGCGATTAACACAAATTTTCTGTTTAATGACTGGAAAGATCGCTCCTCAAAGGAAGAAAATTCTGTCCAAAGAAGCAAGCAGAGCCAGAATTTAAACCCGAGGGTAAGCCTGCGAGCTGCCTGATTCAAACCTCATCCCGGTTCCCTTTGCGGTCGGCCTCTCTGGAAGATAGCCTATTACTGTCACTCAAACCTCTGGCCCCGCCCCTCATCTCGCAGACTTTTGCCACACCTCGTCGTCTTCGGGCTCCGCCCCTTTAAGGTCCCACGGACTCCTGGCCAGTCCTTAATCCTTCAGGCTCCGCCCTCCATCCCCTCAGAGTCAGTCACGCGCTCCTTGCCTTTTAAAGGTCCCGCCCTCACCCCGCCTACTTTACCACGCCCCCACCTTCTATAGCCCCTGCCCACTCATCCTTCGGGTTCCTTCTCCTTTCTCCTCCGCCCCTTCCGGG
>NW_003852584.1:2620920-2623919 GCF_000181295.1 Otolemur garnettii
CTTTTAAAACTGAGCTGCGGATGCCTACCTAGATACGTTGCGTGTCGCTTGGGGACAACATTGTCCACCCTACCATTTTCATACCCAAGAAATTTAATAATAAAGCAATACTATTAACGGTTTATATTCAGATATCCTCACTTGCCCATCCTGGATCCAATCAAGAATTACTCACTGTCTCTTATATCTCTTTGTCTCCCCAGTTTCCTTTAACTCAGACCTGCTCTTCCCTCCGTTTATGGAAGGTTTTTAATCACAATGATGACCTTGACGAATCCAGACCGGGTCTTATAGAATATTCCATAATCTAGATTATCTGATCGCACCTCAAACCTTAGATTCAGGTTAAAAAATTTTTTTGGCAGAACACACTTGGATGATGTGTACTTGCCGTTGTATCTCATCAGGAGACTTGCCCGTTTGTCCCACTGGTGATGTGAAGCTTGATCACTTGGTAGTGTCTGCCCCATTTCTCTAGTAAATGGTACCCTCTTCCACTGGTAATTAACATCCCCGGGGGGAGATGTGAACGCTCTGTCCTGTGTCAGCCTTTCACTCAGTGGTTTGAGCAGCATTGCCTGAATCAGTTTTGTGATTTTTTTTCGACCCTGTCTATTAGCTTTACGTTTGCTAATGGGCGTTCCTCTGCAAAGAACTGTCTTTTCCCCCACCCCCTTTTTGATGAGACTCACTATGGACTCCTGGATTCTTTTAATTCTATGTTTTAGAATAGTTATTTTTTTTCTGGTCAGTTTTCCCTCAAATTTGGCCAGTGAAGCCTCTTCAGGCCAGCTCCTGGGTCCTGTGGACACTAATCCAGCTTGCTTGAGCGTGTTCTTGTTTTGTGATGCAGTGAGATATTTCAGGCTTCCCTCTACTTCCTGCTGCAGCCATTTCTCTAGGGCAGTGGTTCTCAACCTTCCTAATTGCCACCTTATTACAAATGGAAAAAAGGGGTCGCGACCCACAGGTTGAGAACCTCTGCTTTAGGAAACCCTTATTGCTTTTAGCACAGAATTGTCTTTAGAAACCGAGATCTGGATGCTAAAATGTGCTCACTATCATTGCTTACAGGTTTGGCACAAATTTTAACAAAACTTTACCTGGCTGCAGGCACTAAAGATACAGAAACTCATTTATTAAACAGTAACCTATCAGTTGCCTATCACTACCACTAGTATATTGTTGAACATTTGCTATTATCCTTTCCCTACACAAATCAGATCTAGTCTCTCTGCTACTCACAAACTTTCAATGGCCCCCTGTGGCTCCAGTATAAGGTCCGATTTTCCAATGCTATTCAGTGGCCCCTCGGCCTCATTTCTACCCCTCTAGCTTTGTTTCAGGCTGAGCACCCCCAGGAACAGCATGTCTATGCGCTGAACCAGAGGCTTTTCCCTGGCTAACACCATTACTGTGGCTCACACATGCCTTTCTGTCAGAAACAGCCATCCCTTGGCCCTTGCCTGTCCAGCCATTATGAAGTCCTCCATGACCTTTCAGATCTCAGCAGTGTCTTCCCTGTGGAACTGACCACTTTCCCCTTTCTTGAATATGATGTGTTCCAAAAGGCTGAGCATAGTTTTCTGTTCTAACAAGTTCCATAGTATGAATGCCATAAACTTAACAGAAACTAGCATTTGAAATTTTGTGTACATTTCCTTTGTACTTATTCAGTTCTATAAATTTGAAAGAAGATTTTAAATTTAAATCTGGTATTTCCTTGGCTCAGCACCTGTAGCTCAGTGGCTAGGGCGCCATATACACCAGGGCTGGCAGGTTCAAACAAAGTCTATTCTTTTTAAACGTGTTTATGCCTCAAGCTTAAACCTGTACTTTGGGACACCCATGTATACCTTCTACAGGTGGGGTCCCCAGCCCAGGTGTAACAACCAATTATAGCAGAATCTTGGAGGTGGGATCTAGGCCTGTTTTTAAAACGCTTGCACGGGTCCTCAAACTTTTTAAACAGGGAGCCAGTTCACTGTCCCTCAGACCATTGGAGGGCCAGACTGCGGGTCCCGGGACGAGTCGGCTGCTAAGCAGGACAGGCAGCGGCAGCAAAAACACCCAGCGGGCCGCATGTAGCCCGCAGGCCGTAGTTTGAAGATGCCTGGCTTAGGGTTTTTAGTGATGGCACCATGGACTTCCATGATGAAGAGGGACAAGGTGGATTTACAGCACATACTCTGAAGTTAGATGCACACGCAAATCCTCGCTCCAATTCTTATAAGCTGATTTATTGGGCAGGTCAGTTCATGTCTCTAAGCCTCAGTTTAGTCATCTGTAAAATGGGGGTAATAAAGGCACATTCCCCATGAGATTGCTGTGGGGATAAAGTAATTTAACGCATGGAAGGCATCAAGTATGGGGCTTCCAGAGAGCAAAGATCCAATAAACATTAATGTTTTGAGTAAAGTCAGGGTTATAGATTGCATATCCTTATTTACAGGTAGGAGGAACTGAGGCCTAGACAAAGAAAGTGGCCCCAAATCACACAGATTAGTGAATGAAACAGGACAAAAACCTGGGCAAAACTGGTTAAAAACTTGAGAGCTGATCCAGCAGGCCAGGGCACTGTAAACAATTCAACAGGTGAGCACAGCCCTTGAAAACAGACGAGGTGGCTGCAGTTCTCTGTTACAGCAGTAGGCGGCAACCTTTCCCCATCTATGATCAAGGCAACCAAAATAACAAAATTTGGGAGTAGAGAATTTTCTACCTCTTCCTTTGACTCCAGCAAAAATATCTAACAAGGGGATAGATGCACAGTAGGCACCTAGCATATATTGAGTTAAAAAATAAGGTTCAGGCCAGGCATGGTGGCTCACACCTGTAATCCTATCTCTCTGGGAGGCCAAGGTAGATGGATTGCTTGAGCTCAGGAGTTAGAGATCAGCCATAAGAACCACTGTGGTGGGTTCTTATGGTCCCAACTACTCAAGAGGCTGAGACAAGATAATCACTTGAGCCCAAGAGTTTGAGGTTGCTGTGAGCTA
>NW_003852584.1:2626351-2627327 GCF_000181295.1 Otolemur garnettii
TACATATTGAAAGTGTACAATTCATAAGTTTTGATGTACATACCCAAGAGTTTCCTCGTGGTCCTAGTCTCAGCCAATCACTGATCTGTTTTGTGTTATTATAAATTATTTTAAATTTTCTAGAATTTATGTAAATGGAATCATATGGTATTGTTCACAGTCATTGTTAACTTGAATGGCCATTTTATGCAGGGCACTGCTGGTCTAGGCCCTAACAAGGCCAGATGAGCCAGCGTGCCAATATCTGGAGATTGTTCATTCTCTTCCCAGGCTGCTGTCATAGGTAAGTTAGGGAACTGGACTCCATGGTACAGGTCAAGGACCCAGGGTACTTGGGCACCCAGGGAAGTGTTAACTGGCAATAAATTTAATTTAACTGAAAGTGCTTTGAAGATATAGCCACCTTGAAAGCAAGAGACAGTTTGACCTTGTAACCTATCAAGGGGGTGATCTGTTTAATGTATACCATGCTGATTAATAACATTGCTGATGAGGGTATGAAAATAACAAAAAGAAACAAGAAGGCAGAACAGCTCTTTGCGGAGATATCCTCATTGTTCTCTGGAATTGCTGGCTTTTCTGTAAATAAAAGTGAAAATGTTCACCGCTCATCCACTTTCCATTGATTGGCTTGGGTGACAAGCAGACCAACTCCTCGGTCTGACAACGTATGTTCTCTCTTTAAATCTGGCTGTTTATTTTAGTTTTACCCCCTGTTCACGTATGATGTCCATGTCTTCTGGTTGCTGTGTAGTATTCCATTGCACACATATGATTATGGCACAGTTTGTTTCTTGATGGATGTTTGGAGCCTTTCCAGTTTGAGGATATTACAAATAAAGCTGTTAAGCACATTTCTGTGGAAGTCTTCCTAGTGATATGCTTTACTGCCCTTGGGTAAATACCTAGGAGTAGAATGGTGGGTGTGCATTTAACTTTTAAGAAAATACCAAACTGTTCTTCAAAGTGGTTACAC
>NW_003852584.1:2627686-2656308 GCF_000181295.1 Otolemur garnettii
CTTAAAAAGTTTTGGTTATTTTCTTACTGAATTTTGATGGTACTATATATATTCTGGATACAAGTTCTTTGTCAATTATGTGTTTGAAAAGTATTTTTTTCTAGCTTCTGGCTTGTCCTTTCTTTCTCTTAAAAGTATCTTGGAGAGTCAATCTTAATTTTGATGTGGTCCAAGTTATCAATTTTTCTTTTATGTCTTTTTTTTTTTTTTTGAGACAGAGCCTCTACTGTCCCCCTGGGTAGAGTGCTGTGGCATCACAGCTCACAGCAACCTCCAACTCCTAGGCTCAGGCGAGTCTCCTGCCTCAGCCTCCCAAGTAGCTGGGACCACAGGCGCCCACCACAATGCCGGCTATTTTTTGGTTGCAACCGTCATTGTTTTGGTGGCCCGGGCTGGATTCAAACCCGCCACCTTAGGCATATGTGGCTGGCACCTTAGCTACTTGAGCCACAGGCACTGAGCCTTTATGTCTTATTTTTAAATATCATATCTAAGAAATATTTGCCTAATGGAATGTTACAAGGATTTTTCTCCTACTTTTCCTTCTTGATGAGTTACTAATGTAAAGTTACTAATGTAAAGTTTTAGACTTTACATTTAGGTCTGTAATCCATTTGGAGTTGATCTTTGCATGTAATTTTTGTGTATGATGTGAGATATGGGCCGACATTCACTTTTATATGTGGCTATTCAGTTGTTCAGGTACATTTATCGACAAGGCTATCCTTTCTCTGCACAGTTAACTTTGCACTGCTGTTGAAAATCCAAGGACTGTCTCCACTGATTAACTCACCTATCTTCATGGCAACCCCTTGTGATTGCTTTGTAGTCTTGAAGTCAGAACGTTTAAGTTCTCCAACTTTGGTTTTCCTTTCAGTGTTGTTTTACCTACTCTAGGTCCTTTGAATTTTCATATGAATTTTAGAATCAGTTTATTAATTTCTGCAAGAAAACCCTACTGGGATTTTGACTGGGCTTGGTTGAATCTATCCATTAATTTGGGAAGAAGTGACATCACAATATTATGGAGGCTTCTGGTCCAGACCTATGATGTCTCTCTATTTAGGTACTTTTAAATTTCTCCCAGCAATATTTTACAGTTTTTTTCCCCCTGGACTTTTTTTTTCTCTCTTATTTCATTTTGGATACTATGTCTTTAACCTCACTAATATTTCCTTCTGAAAAGACTGCATTGTTGTGGACTGAATTATCTCCCCCTAAACTGCAGGTGTGGAAGTTCTAGCCCCCAGTGTGATAGTATTTGCACACGTATTCTTCCTCCCTCTCTCTCTTTCTCCACATGCTCCTCACATCAAGGAAAGATGTGAGGAGACAGTGAAAGGGCAGCCATCTGCAATCCACAAAGAAGGTCCTCACCAGAACCCAACCATGCCAGCACCCTGATCTTAAACTTCCAGCCTCTAGAACTGTGAGAAAATAGATGTCTGTTATTTAAGCCAGCAAGTCTATGACATTTTGTTACGGTATCCTGATCTAGGACTTGCCTTTAAGCCTATCTTGTGTATTTTTCATCTCAGACATCATAGTTTTCATGTCTAGAAATTAAATTCAGGTTTTCCTTTTTAAAAAATGTCCAAAAAATAAATAAAATAATTAAAAGAAAAAGAACCTTTATGCCTCCACTAGATGGGTTGAATCTTTCTTCTAGCTTCTTGAACATACATCATAGAGTTACGCTAACTTTTAAACGCCCTTGTTTACTCATTATGCTACCTGTGTTATGCCTGGTTGGCTCCCCCCTTGTGGGTTGTATTCTGCTCATTGCATGCCTGCTTATTTTTTTGGTTTTTATTGGATGCCCGACATAGTGAATTTTACCTTATCGAGCCCTAAAAATTGTTGTAGTTTTACAAATATTCTTGATCTTCTTTCTAAGACACAGCTGGTTTACTTGGACACATTTTTTATCTTTTGGGGACTTGATTTTAGGCTTTGTTAGGTGAGGCCAGAGTGGTGTAAGTCTAGAGCTAATTTTGCTGGCACAAAACCCTTCTGAGAATTTGGCTTGATGCCACATGAGCAGTGAACGTCTCTGCTGAGCTCTGGATATTTTTCCCTTTGATCCTTTTGGGTGGTCGGTTCCCTGGCCTGGGTGTGGTTTGCTCACAAGCACGGGCTGATGAGTATTCGTCTGAAGACTTGGGCGCCCTCTGCAGCTCAGGGCTCTCTCTGCACAACCCTCCAGCCACACTGGCATCACTCCTTCCCAGCTCCAGCTCCAGAACTCAAAAACTCATGGCACTCTCTTTGCTCATGCCAGGGTCTGGAAACTTTCTCCAGACAATCAGCTGGGCAACTGTAGAACGCACCTCATCTCTTCCCCACCTCATGGGGATCACTGTCTTTCACGACCCGATAATGTTTGGAAAATCATTGCTTTAGGTATTTTGAGTGTTTCTTGAATTGTTTCAGGTAGGAGGGTGAAATGAATCTTTGATTACTCAATCTTGGCTGGAAGGGGGAAGTTCTTTCGGTTTTCATTCATACAAACACACACATGTGTGTTTATATGTGTATGTCTATGTAAACATAACAATATAGGAATATTACCTATACACATATTATATATGGAATAGTTTGATTAAAGAGTAAACGTCTCCCTCTGTGCCCCACCCATCCACTCCACACCTGCCAGCCTCAAGCTTTGTCAGTCTGGCACCATCTCCTGTGTATCTCCCAGAAGTGTTTGTGTGTATACAGTTCCATCTACATCTATGCAAGTGGTATCGCACTACACTCACTGTTCTGTACCTTGGTTTCATCACTTAACATATCTTGGAAAACTTTTTTTATCAGCAGCACAAGACTGACCTATGTTTGTTTTTTTTTTTTTTTTGAGATGGAATCTCTCTCTGTTGCCCATGCTAAAGTACAGTGGGTTTATCACAGCTCACTGTGACCTCAAATTCCTGGGCTCAAGGGATCCTCCTGCCTCAGTCTCCCAAGTAGCTGGGACTACAGGTGTGCGCCATAACACCTGGCTAAGTTTTCTATTTTTAGTAGAAATGGGGTCTTGCTCTTGCTCAGAGTGGTCTCAAATTCCTGGCCTCAAGCAATCCAATAGCCTCAGCCTCCCAGAGTGCTAGGATTAGAGGTGTGAGCCGCTGCGCCTGACTCTGACTACTCTGTCTATACTACAGAGTATTATCTGTAGAATGTGTGTTCTGAATTTTATTCACCTGTCCCATACTCAGGGATATTTTGTTAGTTCTGTTTTTTTCTTTTCTTTTCTTTCTTTTTTTTTGAGACAGAGTCTCAAGCTGTCCCCCTGGGTACAGTGCCATGACATCACAACTCACAGCAACCTCCAACTCCTGGGCTCAAGTGAGCCCCCTGCCTCACCCTCCCAAGTAGCTGGGACCACAGGTGCCCGCCACAACCCCTGGCTATTTTTTTTGGTTGTAGGCATCATCATTGTTTGGCAGGCCTGGGCTAGATTCAAACCCGCCACCTTAGGTGTACGTGGTTGGTGCCTTAGCCACTTGAGCCATAGGCGCTGAGCCAGTTCAGTTTTTTTCATTGCCACAATCAATGCTGCACTGTGCACACTTCTCTGTGCATTTTAGCACACATGTGCACATATGTCTGTGGGTTGATTTCCAGAAAAATTACTGGATCACTGGACACCAGCTAGGGCCAGTGTTCTACGCACCAAAAGATTCCTTCTGAAATTTCACACCAAAAAGAACAAAGGTGACAAGATCCCTGCCTGCCACCAGGACTGCCACACCAGTGCTGCTGGCTGGAGTTGAGCTTATGACTCTTGTCTCAGATTCTCCCCTCCTTTCTTCCTGGGTTTATCACAGTTTTTGTGGTGCTCATGGGGGTCTGGTCTGGGTGAATAGGGACCAGTAAGGCCAACTGGCTGCTCATGGCTGGTTAGAGGATGCTGAGTGCCACTGTGCTGTGTGACAGGGTTCAAAAACCTGGAGATGCTGTTGTTGTAGCTGTTACCACCCACCTTCCATCCCTGGCTCCCAGGAAATGCTTCTTCAAACACAGACCAGTCTCCCTTGAGTCAAATGCCAGCAAACTAAATGGTCGTCATCTTACTACACGGCTCTCACTGACTGCTTCCCTATCTGCCTCCGGCCCTGGCTGTGGGCTCTCCAAGGTGAGGGCTGTGTCTCACTTGTCTCTTCATTCCTAGATGCTCAGGCCCAATCTCGCACACGGCACGTGAGTAAGCCCATCATCACACACCTCCATCCTCACACGCACACGGGCAGCTCATACCTACACTCTCACACACCCACACGCTCACATCTACTCATTCTCACACTGACACCTTCAAATTCCCTCACTCATTCTCTTACAAACTCACATGTTCACTTACACACCTTCACCCCCACACTCACATTCTCTCACCCACACAGCCACCCTCACAATCACACCCCTCCTCTCACACTCACACACACACACAGCGCTGCCACATCCCCTGACCGACAGTGAGGGCTCAGTGGAGGCTGAGTATTGTTGAGAAAACCCCACGAACACTCAGCAATCCTCCCCCTGTTCCCTGCAGCCACTTAGCAATTCCTTTAAATGGATCAACGCTGGGAATTATTATAGTAATATGTTCTCATGGTTAAAAATACAAAACGTACATAGAGCACGCCTGGAAAGTCCCCTCCTGTCCTGTGCCAGATCTTCCCGCACTGTGACCCTTCCAGCATGACCTGTGCTTTTGCAAGCAAATGCCACACTCCTCCCCGTTTTTACCCACGGGACAGTGTGTTGAGACGCTCGCCTCCCCTGGCATTACTCGACCTCATCGCTCTGTCTGCACAGTTGTTATGCACGTGTCAATATTCTGGCCCTGTGCTGGCCACTTGTGGCAATTTCAATGAATTAAAATAAACCAAAATTCAAAATTCCATGACTCAGTTGACTAACCATGTCACAAGTGCTCAGGAGCCCCACGTGGTCAGTGGCTACCACATGCCACTGAGCAGAGCAGTGTGCTCCCGTGACTCTAGAAAGTTCTTCAGGACAGCACCACCTTGGCCGTCACCTAAGACATCTCAGGGCTTTCCTTCTGCAGACAGGTGGGTTTCACATCAGATGTGCTGCTGGGGAGCTGAGGCAGCCATCTCCAAACAGACTGTGCAGTTTGCAGGTGAAGATGTCAGGAAAACAGGCCTGGAGTGTCCAGAGTGCAGGAAGCCAAGTAGGGGCAGAGGATCAGGAACCCTACTTGTGGGAACAAGCGAGGTCTCCCCTTCCCCTGTCATCGATCTTCCTGTTCCACTGTCCACAGCAGGTTGGATTCTGCTATCCACTGGGCTTCTTAGAAACTGAATTTGTTTTCGGCTCGGGGCCTATAGCTCAACAGCTAAGGCTCTGGCCACATACACTGGGACCAGGGCTGGCATGTTCAAACCCAGCCCGGGCCTACTAAACAACAATGACAACAACAACAACAAAATAGCTGGGCGTGGTGGCAATGCCTGTAGTCCCCTCTACGTGGGAGGCTGAGGCAGGAGAATCATTTGAGCCCAAGAGTTTGAGGTTGCTGTGAGCTGTGATGACCCAGCACTCTACCGAGAGCAACATAGTGAAACTCTGTCTCAAAAAAAGAAAGAAAGAGAGAGAGAGAGACTTGTTTTCTATTAACATGATCTAAGAGCCTTGGAAACAATCTTTTAGCAATGGACAAGGGTCTCTAAGCAGCCGCTTACCAGTGTGTTTGACACCCAGAGGTCATTTCAGTGAATATCTTCCTCTTCTGTACAACATTTTCAGTAATAGTTACATTTTGGGTTAGTTTTTTAGTTTTGATACAATTAACAAATAAAAGGAGAATACACTTCAGTTTTAAAGATATATATATATATTGTTTGAATTCAGTAAAACATTTCATGTAAAAACTAAAATTTTCACTTTCTAAATAGCAATATTACACCATACAGATTACCCTCTGCCTCACCATGTGACCCCTGAGATAGATTCTTGTCTGTCTTTACAGCAGGAAAAAATGCACATAGGTTATACACATACCCACACACGAAAACACACATGCATGTAAGTACATACAATGTTTTGTCAAAATGTAGCTCTATTATATGCAAAGTCAAACATCAGGAATTTGAGATTAATTCTTTCCTTCCAGGGGCCTTAACCTTACTTGAGAAAATCAAACCAGAGCCCCACCAGTCAGACAAGTTCATTTTCTCTGATGACTTGGTTTCACTTTGTGGACAGAGGGCTTTGGGCAGAGTTTGTCCTCACACACTCCCCAAATCATCCAAGCAAGTGACCTGGAGCCAGGGCAAGCGAGGCCCTGGACACTCCCAGCCTGCAGAGAGATGTCCACCCCGGAAGTCATCAAAGGGCATTTTTAGGCCCTTCTTCATGCTTTTGTGACGCCTGGCCACCCCGTCCACAGCAACCTGTAACTGGCACCAGGTGGGGAGCTTGGGAGTCCCTTGTACCCACCTTTGGTATTCATGCCTGAGCTCCCCCATACCCGCAGCAATGGGGCTCCCAGCCACATCAGACAGGCAGGAACCACACCTGGGCAGGATCCCCGGTGTCTGAATCAGGAGCCAGCATCAGCATTCAAAGCAGCCCGGGAACAGCATATCTGCAGGTAAAAAGTATGTGGTGATAAAGCACGTAACCAAGGCCCACAGGAGGGGAGACCTTCAAGATAATACCCAAGTAAAAACTACACAGGCTTTTTGATCAGAAGCTTCTTCCGAAGTTATGCTCGTTGATCCTGAAACCTCTTCTGAAGTTACGCTCACACCCACCCAGGAATGCACGTGCAAGGATGTTTATTACATTTACCATCCTGCTAAGGGAGAGCAGCGGGGCACAAAGGGCCGCATCCTATGAGTCCTTTCCCAGGGCATTTGTGGGGGATGGAGGGCCCATTGGTTGCTGGGAGTGGACTCAAAGAGGCTTCCTGGGGCGAGAGACGTGTTCTAATCCTGGCTGCGGGTGGTGGCGTGCCCGTGTGTAACTGTGTGCTGAGGAGTGTGAGAGTCACTGGGTGAAAATCATACCTCGAGAAACCTGACTTTAAAAGGTCGCACGTGGAAGAGTATTTATTGCAGCAATGTTTACAATGGCAAAGGCCAGGGAACCACTTAAATACTCAGCCATGGAAAATAGCCAAATAAATAATAGTACTGTCTGAATAATGGAGTAGTGGGCAGCTACCAAAGAGGAAAAGACAGATGAAATGGTATGGTCTCCAAGAGCCACTGTTATATAGAAAATGGTATGTACACTATTTATTACTCGTGTTATATACTTGTACATGTGTGTGCTGTGTGTGAATAGAATATTTCCAGGAACATCTGATAGTAGTAGTTCTATCTGGGGAAGCTACAGGCAGCCAAGGTTGAGGAGAAACCCTAAATTTCACTTTATAGTTTTTGATATTGCACAGAAAATTATTTTACCATAAACATTCAATGCTTAAAAAATACCCTGAATCTTTCTGGTCCATTTTTGTGTTGCCCTCTGTGTGCAAGCACCTCCTGTGTGTGGTATCTCATCTTAAAGGATCAAGCAAGGTGCGTGTTGCAGGCACCGAGAGGGGCGAGGGTGCACTCGCCGGTCTTACCCCACCCTGGAAAATGGGGGTGTCCATTTCTTACAGGTTGGCTGTGAAAATAAAGTATATGTAAAGCCCAAGTATACAGAAGGTGCTTAAGAGATACTATTTCTCTTCACCCTCTCCCTCTCATTCCCACTCTTAGTCTTAGGCAATTGGGGAGAAAATTGCCATTGAACATCATTTTCTACTGACAAGGCCCGTTTGAGAGTTAGATTCTTCTCTTTCCCATTGTGCAACCATCTGGTCTAACAGCTTGCTACTTTGTGCCGCTCTCACAGCCAAAGGGAGCAGGGATTTCTTGGTACAGTAAAAATACTATTATAGAATATAGAATTGAATGATTTTTCTGAAATGATACCCATTCATTCATTCGTGTGCTGGATGCTAGGGACTTAACAGTGAGCAAAGTAGACATGGTCTCTGTCTCAGGGGGCTCCACATCCCTTCCTCTATTTTTTATTTTTTTCGAGACAGAGTCTCACTCTGTAGTCCTGGGTAGAATGCCATGGCACCATAGTTCAAAGAAACTTCAACTGCTGGTCTCAAGAGATCCTCTTGCCTCAGCCTCCTGAGTAGCTGGGACTACAGGTACCTGCCACGGCACCCGGCCAGTTTTTCTATTTTTATTTTATTTTATTTATTTATTTATTTATTTGAGACAGAGCCTCAAGCTGTCCGCCTGGGTAGAGTGCTATGGCATCATAGCTCACAGCAACCTCCAACTCCTGGGCTCCAGCGAGTCTCCTGCCTCTGCCTCCCAAGTAGTTGGGACTACAGGTGCCTGCCACAACACCTGGCTATTTTTTGGTTGCAGCCATCATTGTTGTTTGGTGAGCCCAGGCTTGATTCAAACCCGCCAGCTCAGGTGTATGTGGCTGGCGCCTTAGCCACTTGAGCCACAGGCGCCGAGCCGAGTTTTTCTATTTTTAGTAGAGACTGGGTCTCGCTCTTGCTCAGGCTGGTCTTGAACTTCTGAGCTTAAGTGATCCACCTGCCTCAGCCTCCTATAGTGCTGGGATTACAGGCATGAGCCACTGTGCCCAGACAGCCTCCCTTTAATTTTTAAAGTCAGGTTTATTAAAGTATAATCTATGGATAGTATAATTCACTTTTTAGTGGAAAGTTCTATGGGTTTTGACAAAAAGGTATAATTGTGTAACCTCTACCACAGTCGAGTACAGAACAGGATTATCACCTCTTCTCTAATTTTCTCCTGCCCCTTGTGTAGAAAACCCTGGTCCCACCACCAGCCCCTGGCAACCACTGATCTGTCCTTGTCTTTCCAGAATGTCCTATGGACAGAATCACACAGGACGACATCTTGTGAGCCTAGCTGCTTCCACTTAGCTTAATACATTTGAGATTCCCTCGTGCTGTTTTGAGTAGTATTGCTGAGTAGTATTCCATGATATGACTGATGGGCCATTTTAGCCACCTTGAGGACAAAGATAGAAAGAAAGCTCCTAACCTTACCTAAGCTAATTGAGTCTACTGAGTAGACTACATTAATTTTTCTCCCATAGGACCGAGTCAGGTCTAGCAAGGCAATTCAGTTGTCACAGAAGGAGAAAGTGCCACTTCCTGCATCCTGAGTCTGTGGATTGTATTCATTTGTTGTTGCTGTTGTTGTTTTAATGTGGACAATATGCCCCCTGCTGGCTTGTCAGTCAACAAGGGCCCAGGCTTTATGACACAAGTGCTGAGTCATAGAGGTTCTGCTAGTCCCTAAGAAAAGCCCTTTCCCCTTTCTTGGTGATGCCTTTGCCCTGTTGGGTGGAGTTTTCCAGAGTGGGCTGATAGGGGAGGATGGAGTTTCTTGGGACCACGCAGACCGCCAGTTACTGTGGCCCCAGGAAAAACTGTGGCTTGACTACTCTGCCCCCCGCTGTGCAGGGTCCCATGGTTCAGGACTGCTACCAGCCTTTTTACCTGCCCGGCTGTCGCTACCTCAACTCCTGGAGGCCCAGCCTCTTCTACAAGATCTCTGATGCCCAGACTTGTGCGGAAGAGTGCCCCAGTGCCCTGCGACCACCCACCATCCTGCCGGTGCTGCGCTCAGCGCTCTTCTGTCGCTACAGCCCCAAAGACTGGGAGCAGTCCAGCCAGCTGCAGCTGCGGGGGGCCGAGGCCTCCCGGCTGTGGGCTGGCCAACTGGCGGGTGACTCCATGCGGCTCATGCAGGACAAGGACCAGCTGACGCGTCAGATGCAGGAGGGCACCTCCCGGAACCTGAGCCAGAGGCTGTCGGACATCAGCTTCTGGAAGTCGGAGCTGAGTTATGAGCTGGAGAGGCTTCTGACCGAGAACCACAGCACGGACACGGTGAAGAGGAGGTTGGAGTGCACTGCTGACGAGGTGAACTGCCCGCTGCAGGTGAGCACCATGGCCAGGGAGTGCAGTGCTCACTCTCCATTTCTCCTGGCTGAAGGTCAAGGTGACAGGCACCTTGCGGACTGGTGTGAGTTGCATCCTATCATATGATCAGTTCTTTGTCTGCTTTTTTTTTTTTTTTTGAGACAATCTCACTCTGTTGCCATGGGTAGAGTGCCATGGCATCATCATAGCTCACAACAACCTCAAACTCTTGAGCTCCAAGTGATCCTCCTGCCTCAGACTCCTGATTAACTGGGACTACACGTGCCTGCCATGACACCTGGCTAATTTTTCTATTTTTTTTTTAAGTAGACACGGGGAAGGATTCTCGCTCTTGTTCAGGTTGGTCTTGAACTCCTGAGTTCAAGCAATCCTCTCTTTTTGGCCTCCCAGAGTATTAGGATTATAGGCCTGAGCCACCGTGCCCAGCCTATATGACCAATTTTTAAGGTAAAAATATAATCTTAGACAATTCAGGGAGACAATTCAGGATAATCCCACAAATCAGGTTGAATTTTCTTTTGTCCTTGGGGTTACATCAAAGTTGCAGGAGTTTCATCAAAACACTACGTGCATGCTTATGTATGCATGAGCTTGTGTGTACACTCGTGTGTGTGCATGTGGGTGCGCACATCGGTGCGCTCTGGACCTTAAGCTTGTACTTAAAACACAGGCAGTCCTGGGTTACAAATGAGATAGGCTCTATCTATAGGCTTGTTCAGAAGTTGAATCCGCATGTAAGTTGGAACAGATACTTTTACCTATTACCTATCATAGCCCCCATTTGTAAGTGCAAGTCCTATGTCAATTAGCTGTTTGTAATTTGGGGACTTACTGTAAGAGCCTCCATACTAAGTGTGAGTTGGACATATGCCAGGTGTTTGTTTCAGGAACTACTATAACTGCTTCGTTTTTCTCTGTAATACTCCCCCTCTAACATACTCTATTATTGATTGGTTGGGCTCTTTCCCCCACTAGAATACAGGCTCCACCAGGGCAGAGGATTTTGTCCACTTTGTCACTGATGTAATCAAGACAGCTCCAGGGCACCCATATGTCTGTGTGGGGGGTCTTACTGACCAATGTCTGTGCTGATGACTATTGTCTAAACAAACATTTTGACTATACTCCCAGCTTCGGACTGGAAAAGGCATGTAGTAGGCATTCAATAAATATTTGTTGAATAATAAATGAATATGTGAATGTGGATATTTCGGATACTTCCTTGGTCTCTCGGTCTCCAGGCACATCCCAGGTCCGTTAGGACAGCTTTTGGCTGCAGATAACAAATAATTAGTGACAGTGGCTTAGCCATGATGAAAATTCTGGAGAGATGCAGATCAGGCTGCTGTAGCCTCAATGTGATGCCAGGAGGAACCCAGGCTGTTCTCCATCTGCTCTGCCACCTGTAGCATGTGGCTTTTGTCCCATGGTTCAGGCTTACAAGGAGGCTTCATATTTCACATTGTACCTCCCTGCATGCAAGGAGCCTCTTCTCATGCAGGAAGGTGTGGGTGGGGCAAAGAGCAAACACATTAGTTGAGTCTGTCCCATTTTATCAGGGAATATGTTTTTCCAGAAAGCCCACCATGGGTTCCTATTTTTGCCCATTTGCTAGAATTCACATGTTTCTTGTGGAAGGGGTTGAGTGGACCTGGTGTAAGGGACCAGCAGCCTCTATGGGACTCATGCTGGCCACACAGAACACGGTGCTGCTACTCCCTGGCGTGGGGACCTCCTGCCTGGAAGCCTCCTCAGCTGTGTTTGCTGAAGTCTGGGGGCTGGGACTTCTTTTATTTATTTATTTTTTTTTTTTTGCAGTTTTTGGTCAGGGCTGGGTTTAAACCTGCCACCTCCAGCATATGGGGCCGGTGCCCTACTCCTTTGAGCCACAGGTGCTGCTTGGACTTCCTTTCTTTTTTTCTTTTTTTTTTTTGCAGTTTTTGAGTGGGCTGGGTTTGAACATGCCACCTCCTATATATGGGGTCAGTCCCCTACTCCTTGAGCCACAGGTGCCGTCTGGTGGCTGAGACTTCTGTGGGAGAGGTCAGCCTCCAACACCCCTGGGAGACTTGGTACACATTGCCACCAGTCAGGAATTTGCAAACCCATGTAGGGGAGGAGAGGCCCACTGTTTCTTTCTGTCCCCCACCTCCGATTTTCCCTTGGAAGGAGGGTGGGCAAAGCTGCTTCTCAAAGACCTATGGCAGTGTCCCAAATCTATTGCCTTTTCCTTGCACTCTCTCTTTTTCTTATTTATTTATTTGAGACAGTTTCATTTTGTCACCTTTGGTAGGGTGCCTTCTATGGTAGCGTGGCCATAGCTCATAGCAACCTCAAACTCTTGGGCTCAAGCAATCCTCTTGCCTCAGCCTTCTGAGTAGCTGGGACTATAAGCACCCACCACAATGCCAGGCTAATTTTTAGAAACAGGTCTCACTCTTGCTCAGGTTGGTCTCAAACTTGTGAGCTGAAGCAATTTGCCTATTTCGGCCCCCCAGAGTGCTAGGATTACAGGTGTGAGCCACTGTGTCTGGCCTCCCTTAACCTCCTTCCTCACTCCCTGACCTATCTGGAAAGCCCCACTTTGCCTGGTCACATGTGGCCACGTGGTGGCACAGAGATCAAAGATGTCTCAAGTCTATCTCTTGGACTTCCCCCTCAGTCCAGGCAGTTTCTCCCTGGACAATGGTGACCACATCCTTCCTGGTCTCCCAACCCCTGCACCCACCAGAAAGGTGATCCCAGAAATAAACACCCTCATTCCCGAACTCCTCTGCCCTCCCAACCCTGCTGCTGCTTCCCCCTCGACCCTTTAATAAAGTTTCTGTGGGTCACGACCAACCCACAGGTTCAGAGCCGCTATCCTAGTGCATCAGCCATAGCTCCACTGAGGGGCAACGGGAGGCAGAAGCCCACCTAATGTAGTAACGGGGTCCCATATAGAACCCAGGATTTTCAGAGAGAACAGATTGTGGCAAAGGGAGATGAGGGCCATCCCCTCCCAGAGTCTCCATGCAGGGGAATACGCTCTTTCCTGCTGTTCCCTACAGGTGGCCCTGGAGTGTCTTTACCATCGAGAGAAAAGGATCGGGATTGATTTGGTCCATGACAACGTGGAGAAAAACCTTATTCGGGTAAGGCAGTGGTTCTCAACCTTCCTAATGCCGCGGCCCTTTAATACAGTTCCTGTGGGTCGTGACCCACAGGTTGAGAACCACTGGGGTAAGAGGTCTCCAGGGTCTGCCCAGGCCCTGAGGGAGGCAAGTGGGCCAGCCTGTTAGAAAGGTTTCTGAGTTGCCTGTTGAGGGTAGAAGCCATGTGTCATCTTGTGGAAAGTTAGAGCTCAGAAATCATGGGTGTGGGCCTGGGTTGTGGTTTAAAAACAGGGAGAGATGGAGTCATTTGACTCTCAGTCTTTTCATCTCCAAAATGGGAGATGAATATTACCACACCAAGAGATATTACCACTCCAATGATAATTTAAAAAGCTAGTGTTCATTAAGCACCTGCTGTACGCTATATGCTGTACTACTTCAAAGACATTATTTAATATAATGAAAAACAATCTAGAAGTGAGCACTGGCACACAGCAGGTGCTAATTCCTTTTTTCAAACTGGAGGCATATAAAAAGAAGAGAAAGTAAGGCCAAGTGTGAGGCCTCCACTATCGACCCTTAGTTTCTGGCCCTGGGGTCTTGTGGATTGAGGTGGGAACCCCAACATGACATTTCACCTTGTGGGGTTGAGGGTGGGCATGAGAGGTGAGGGGCGAGGGCTCTGGCCTGGGAGACAGGACTGTGAGTTTCCCAGGGGCCCTGCTCTTTATGACATTTTTCATTTCAGGAGGTAGATTTGCTAAAATGTTGCCAAGAACAGATGAGAAAATTAGCTCAAAGAATTGATATCCAGATGCGGTAAGGATGTCTTTCTCTCCCTTCTCCTTGGGTTTGCTTTGGGACTCCCAGGGTTCTGTGGGCAAGCCGGGTGGGCTCACTTATCTCTGGATGGTGCTTTCGGTTAATGGTTATGCAGGTGAATCGTTTACAACCAGCTCTCCAGGAAAAAACAAAGAAACAAAAATCCTGAGATGTAAAATTTGCTCATTTCTGTGGTGTAAAAGCTGCCATAATGGCAAGCGACTGAGATGATGTCACTGAGGTTGGCGCTCACAAGCCAGTGTGGCACTGGCTGCCCTTGTTTGTAATGAGGGCCCTGGCAACAGAGAATTCTCCTCCATGGGACCCCTCTTGGCTTGTGGGTTCAGCGGTCAACATACAGGTTCTGAACTTTGGGAAGTGCATTTAGGCATCAAAGCCCGGGGCTAGGATGTCTCCGGAAGAGAGCTGGTGGGCGCCTTGAGCCAGGAGCCTTCAAAAGAAATCAACTTTTTGTTCTTAGATTATGCAATCAGTATCATGACAAGCCAAGAGGCCCCTCTCATAATTAAAGGGAGGCTTGAATTTTACAGGGCTTGAAGCCTATAGCTAAGCCCTTGGCACCCAGCTTCCAGGGAGGCAACTTCCCCACCTTGCCCTGAAGCCAGATAGTCACCTTTAACTCCTTCAGGGCACGCCGCTTGCTGGTCCCCTCTTCACTGACTCTTGACACAGCAACGCAGAGAATACAGGATGGGCTGACAACCTGGCCAGGGCTGCCCTTCCCACGGTGGGGTGGATGGGGGCAGCCTGGGAGGGTGCAAAGTGGCCAGGCAGCTTCCAGATCAGCCTTGAGTGCTCTCCCGCCCTGGTTTGCTGTGTCCCAGAAATAGTGGTCACCTCCCCTTCAAGGAACCCTTGGACTCCCCTGAGGGGGTTAGAAATGGATGTGGGGGATGAGAAAGAATCATCCAGAATAAAAAGGGGAAAGACACTGCAGAAAAGCTACCTGGACAGCAGAGGGCTTGGCTGGGGCAGAGAAGCTAGGGGAGACCCAGGGAGACATGGCAGCTGGAAGTGTGCAGACCTGATGCAGGTACGGAAGGGGCAGAGGTGACAGCTAAAAGGACAAAAGCAATCACGAGCGCCTCTGTCCCCATTCCTCACCAAGCCACCCACACCCGGACTATTGCTACCTACAGTTTAAAGATGCAGTAATTTAGGCTCAGCGCCAGCCACATGTACCAAGGGTGGCGGGTTGGAACCCAGCTTGGGCCAGCTAAACAACAATTGACAACTGCAACAAAAAAATAACAGGGTGTTGTGGCAGGCACCTGTAATCCCAGCTACTCGGGAGGCTGAGGCAGGAGAATCACTTAAGCCCAAGAGTTTGAGGTTGTATGTGACACCATGGCACTCTACTGAGGGTGACACAGTGAGACTCTGTCTCAAAAAAAATAATAACAATAATAATAATAATTGACTTAACCCTTAAATACTTATAATTGAACAGGCAAATTTTAACAAAGGCCACTGCTGTCCAAACAGCATGCCTTCTTTTATTGTATTTTTCTTGAGCTTATTTTTTTGTTGTTGAGACAGAGTCTCAAGCTGTTGCCCTGGGTAGAGTGCTGTAATGTTATCACTCACAGCAACCTCAAATTCCTGGGCTCAAGTGATTCTCTTGCCTCAGTCTCCCAAGTAGTTGGGACTACAGGAGCCCACTACAATGCCCAGATATTTTTAGAGATAAGGTCTCATTCTTGCTTAGGCTGGTCTCAAACGGGTAAGCTCAGGCAATCCACCCACCTCGGCCTCCCAGAATGCTAAGGTTATAGGCACGAGCCACCGCGCCCGGCCCACTTGAGCTTATTTTTTTAATTTAATTATTCATTTTTAAGTGGCAAATGAAAGTAGTATCTGAGGGGTGCCTGGAAAGTATTCAGCATTGTGAATACTATTTTTCATGTTACATTTCATATCACGGCCCTTGTATACTGTATTTATCATGTGCAACCTGGTATTTTGAAATATGTGTACATTGTGGAATGGCTAAATCAAACTAATTAACATATGCACATTATCTCATATCCATACCATTTTTTTTGTGTGTGTGGTGAAAATGCTAACAATCTTTTTTTTTTTCCCTAACAATCTTTCTTAGTGATTTTTTTTTTTTTTGCAGTTTTTTGGCCAGGGCTGGGTTTGAACCCACCACCTCCAGCATATGGGGCCAGTGCCCTACTCCTTTGAGCCACAGGAGCCGCCCTATAATATATTGTTACTGACTAGAGTCACAATGTTGTACTTGAACATATTCCTCTGTAAATGAAATTTTGTATACTTTGACTAGCATCTCCCCAGGCCTCTCTCCCAGACTCTGCTAACCACAATTGCACACTCTGGTTTTATGAGTTCAATTATTTTAGATTCTACATGTAAATGAGATTATTAAATATTTCTATTTCTGTGCCTGGTTTATTTCACTTAACATAATGTACTCCAGGTTGTTGCAAATCATAAATATATATATATATATGTACATATATATATGTGTGTGTAAAACCTTTTTTTGTCCATTCATCTGTTTTTGGACATTAAGGTTGATTCCATATCTTGACTATTGCTAACATAACTGTGCCCATTTTTTAACTGGGTCATTTGTTTTCTTTCTATTCAGGTGTTTGAGTTTCTTATATAGTTTGGATGTTAACCCCGTATCAGTGGTTTGCGTGGATTCTGTCCCATTTCTAAGGCTGTCTCTTCATTCTGTTGACTGTTTCTCTTGCTGTACAGACCCTTTTTACTTTGATATAATTCCATTTGTCTATTTTTGCTTCCGTTGCCTGTGCAGTTGGAGTCATGTCCAAAAATCACTGCCCAGACCAGTCACTGCCCAGACCAATGTCCTGAGGTTCTCTACTGTGTTTCCTCCTAGTGGTTTATAGTTCCAGGCTTCACACTTACGGCTTCCCTAATCTCTACTGAGTTGGTTTTTGTATATGGAGTTAGATGAGCCTCCAAGTTCTTTCTTCTGTGTGTGGGTTTCTAGTTGTCCCACCACCATTTGTTGAAGAAGTCGTCCTTTCCTCATTGTGTGTTCTTGGCGTCTTTATTGAAAAGCAATTGGCTGTAAATGTGTGGATTTATTCCTGGCCTCTCTATTCTGTACTTTCTTCCACTGACTTTGGTGTTCTCCCGTTTATGGCGAGAGAGTGGTTTTCCATTTGTGACTGACATAGGGATGTAGCAAAATGGCATTGGGCAGAGTGGGGAGGCTGATGCTTGGGGCAGTTTGAGGTGGCAGAGTGAGCAGATTCCAGACTTGAACGGGGCGCAGGATCCTCAGACCAGGGCAAGGAGGCTGCCTGTGCGGTCCCAGAGGACGACACAAGGGGTGGGAGAACCGGGAGACTGAGGCAGACGGAGACAGTCCCAGAGACTGAGAGACTCAGAGAGAAACAGAATCAGCACTGATATCAAGAGAGACAGACAGACAGAAAGAGAGAAACAGAGACAGAGATGGGGGAGGGAGACAGAGACAGAGCGTCCAATATGCCAGACAGGGAACTCACGAGATGAGACAGAGACAGAGAAAACAAAAGGATGGACAGAGGCACAGAGAAAGGGGGGAAGAGAGAGGGAGATGCTGGGATAGAGACGAGAGAGAAAAAAGCAAGAGAGAGAGAACTTCAGCAGAGTGTTGGGGGGACCGGAAGAGAGCTGGTGAGGGTGGCATTGCCCTTTGCAAGGACTGGACAGCGGTTGTCTGTCCCTGGGCACTGGCCCATGTGTCATAGGACATTTGTCCTCTCCTGGGGACACAGCACATGCTGCTGGTGGTATCACGATTATCTTAATTAACCAAGGGCCAGCCAGAGTCTCATCAGCTGAGCGGAACTTGCTGTGTCCTCACCCACTCCAGGAAGCTCGCTGACCTGCTCAGGTGGCCACCCTGCTGCGTGGTTTCCTCTGAGGCCTGAGGCCCAAATCTGGGTGGGTGGTGTCCTCACATCACCAGGCACCCAGTCAAGCAGAAAAGTCTCTTCCTGACTGAGGAGGAGCCAGGTTTGGGCTTTTCCTGCTCCTCGGTTGTGGACTAAGGAGACAGCACTGCTCCCTCCTCCAGACCGCATTAGCAAGGGCCAGGCAGCTGGCCCCTGGATCCTGAGCCCCCCAGGCACACCTTCAGTGCTGCCCCACATTCCTGTTCATTGTGCAGATCTTCTCTCTGGCTCTGATGATTTGGAAGGTCCTGGGGACCCCGCATGATTCCTCCTGTCTGACATGACTGCACGTCCTGTTGGGATTTAATATCCTTGTCCCCAGCCTGCTTGACACCCCTCACCAGTAAACAGTATCCATGGGGGCAGGGAGGGAGAAAGAGAGAGAGACACAAAATGATAGAGACAGATGAAGGAGAGAGAGGGAGAGACACAGAGGCCCAGAGACAGCCGGAACAAAGATTAGAGAGACAGAGAAAAAGATGCAGGAAGTGGGGGAAGGGAGGGAAGGGGAGAGAGGCAGATAGACTGACCTGCGGAGAAGGAGGGAGAGAGACCAGCAGGAGACCACTCCCCTCAGGTGGTGTCGGACACAATTTCACTCAGGAGGTAATTCCCCCCTCCACTTTCTTACAATTCTTCTCAACACTCCATTCCATGCCTAGGTGTCTCTAACACTGACTAATCTCCTTTTTATTCAATTACCAGGGAAACAGAGAAAGGTTTCAGCCTAGAACTTTCTGGAGGCAATAGATCACAGCTGGATTTAGTTAGTGTCTACATAGCATTTTTATGTCAGAGGTGATTTTTCTACTAATGGAAAGGGTTATTGGTTTCCCTTTAAAAATAAGGATGCAAATTTTCCTTTTAAAATGCACTTATTTGTATTTTTAAAGTGATTGCAAAAGAGCAAAATAAGTAAATGATATAATAGTAGAGTTTGATGTTTGGCAGGAGCATGACAGTGGTTCTCAGATGTCTGGAGTTTGGTGAACAGTGGCCTTTAGCTCCAAGCTGCCTGGTCGCCCACCATGCAGCCCTCCAGGCTGAAGCCCCAGTGGGGCCCCACTGTCCACTCCTTTCCTCAGTAAAGGCTCTGACTCCTCCCAATCCCTGACCCCTGCCAGTCCCTGACTCCACCCAGGCCCTGACCCAGCCTAGTCACTGACTCTGCTCAGTCCCTGACTCCTCCCAATTCCTGACCTGCCCAGTCCCTGACTCCATCCAGTCCCTGACCCAGCGTAGTCCCTGACCTGCCTGCCTTAATGAGCTACTTACCTGTTCCTGAACACCTGGGTATCCTCAGTTTGGAATCCTCATCCCCCCATGCACCTTTGTCTATGATGTCCACTCCTGTTGTGAAAAGTGTCCAGTTCAGACACTTCCCCTCCAGGGAAGCCCCCCGACCACGCTGTCACCTGACTCAGTAGTTTCCTTCTCTTCATTACTTGGTAGTCTTTCACACCTGCACTGCTGCCCTCCCACTCTGGTCTAGATTTCTTTTTCTGTATTTGTTTACACTGATCTGTGAACAACCTGAAGACAGTGCTGGGTCTCCTTGTCTTGTTCCTCTGTGCCCAGCACAGGGTCAGACACAATGACCTTCGAAGTGATTTGACTTGATACAGGCTTTGTCCAAAATATGAATTGATATCTTCTAAATCCAGGTCAGCGAACTGCCCCTGAAGGGACAAATCTGACCTGCTGTGGTTTTGTGAATAAAGTTTTATTGAAATGAAGCCACACACACTTATTTATATGCTATCCCTGACTGCTTTTGTGCATAATTAAGTAGTTGCAACAGAAACCATATGACCCACAAAGCCTAAAATATTTACTATTTGGCCATTTACTGTAAACACTTGCCCATCCCTGTTCTAAAGGACAACATGGCTGTTTGGATTGGAGGGAGGTGGGGGAGAAGGGGGGGCTCTGGGTACATGGTGAGGATATCAGGTGGAAAGAGACCTAAGAAGGCCCTGGGTGTGGACAGAGCACCAGCCTGGGGGTGGGGGGGACTCTGGCTGTGCACAATCCAGGGATGAACCCTTCCTCTCCGCAGGGACAACCGAGATGCCCAGCATGCCCTGGAAAGGGACGTTGAGGACAAAAGCTCAGCCCACTTTATCGATGAGAAGTGCTTTAACCTGAGGAACACATCCGATTGCATCAGCTACTTCCACGGTATGGAGAAAGTCGACGGCACGTGAGTATCAGGCTCTCTGTCCCCAGCCCTGGCCGTGTCCAACCAGGGTGAGGGCTTCTGCTCCTACCAGGGAGCAATAAAGAGGTGTTGTGCCACGAGCCAAGTGAGGGGCGGTGTGGTTGAGTGAGGATCCTCTGTTGGAAGCACGTACAGTCTCCAACTGTAACTGAAGAGAAAATGGAATTTAGTGGAAGGCCGCAAGGAAACACAAACTCAAGGGGAAGACTGGAGGGGAAGGTTCTGACAGTCGGAGCAGGTGAGGGTGTGGGGGCCGACCAGCTGCGTTGTCTGACGGGAGCTAACCAGCCGCGCTGCCTGAGCGCCTCCATCTTTCTGTCCTTGCCGCACTTTGCTCAAGATCCAGGTGTCAGGAGAGAAGGTGTGATCGGCTTAGGGAGGGCTGCGTGGCCATCAGCGCTCAGCAATTTCATCAAACAAATTCCAAAACAAGTGACCAGCTCACCTGGGAGGTTCAGCTGATGCCCACTGGCACTGGCACTGGTTTAAGAGAGTTATTTCTGGTGCCAGAAAGCCTGGCTTCAAATCCTAGCCTCTGTGCTAACACTTAGCAAGTGGTTTCACCTCTTTAGGCCTTGTTTCTGCACCTCTCCCACTGGAAAAAAAAAAAAAAACAGTACAGTTTTTCCCCAATTGGGAAACAGCAATCCCTCACTCCCAGGTCCTGTGGTCCCCCATGGTACTAACAGTACCACTTCCCAGGGCTGCTGTGAGTGAAAGAACGCGGGTGTGTGAACTTAAGCACAGAACCCCCTGTGGAATGATAACAGCCAACATTTACTGAGTGCTTGCTGCCTGGCCTCATCTCGTCATTGTGGCGGCTACAGGTGGGCGCCTTCTGTACACCCTGCATTTTTATGGGTATGTCACAGCATTGCGGAGTTTCATGCAGAACTAAGACGTGTTTTCCCAACTGGCAGTCTGGAGTCTGTTTATCTTGGTTCCGCCTCCCTCTCCTTTTAAATCTCTTGCATATCAAACTATGCTTGGCACATAGAGATATGCAATAAATAGTTATGGAATGGAAGAAGGAATGAAAAGAGGACGAAAAAGAGAGAGAGGAGCAAGGAGAGAAGGGAAGGCAAAGAGAAGGAAGGCGCCCTGGGCAGTCTGCGTGGCCCAAGCCTGGGTTACTTTCTGGATCTTAGCAAATATGGAAGTGTTGAGATGACCCGTTGGGCTTTCCAGCAATGACAACTCCTGGAGACCGTCTTCCTGTCCCTGAAAGGGTGGACTCTCCCTTGGGCCTGGCAAGGTGAGCAGCACTTTGGGGACTTGACCCTCCTTATCTGCACAGGGCCCAGAGGGTCTCTCTTCCCAGACTGATGCCTCCCCAAAACCTTGGCCGCCAGGCAGCGTGGCAAAGATTCTGATTTCCATGCCCAGGTGGGGCCCGCTATTTAAAATCCCTATCTATGACTCCATCTGGGAAGAGGAGCCACTGTTTGTGGTGACTAATTGCTCCCCAGATGTGATGTGCTAGCTCAGGGCTTGTATTTAGGGTTTTCTTAAGGCAGGGCCGTGTCTGGGCAGGTTAAGAAGGACGTTTGGTGACTGTCTCAATTGCAGTGGTACTTCTGTTCTTGTGCCTTCTGTATGTAGTTCTCATGATGATGATGAAGACAGTAGATGCCTTTTACCTGATGCTTACTATGTGCTGGACGTGTGCCGAGAGCATCACAGTGTCTCGTGAATAATAAACATTCATCAAGTGCTTACTATGTGTCCGATGACAAAAGCTTTACATTTAGTCACTCAGCAACCTTAGGGGTGGGTATATCATTCCCATTTTACCATGAGGAACCTAAAGCTCAGAGAGGTGAAGGATCTGGCTCAAGCTCACACAGCAAATGTTAGAGATGTGATCTGCACCTACATTGGATATTGGCCCTGTGTGTTTTAGCAGTGGTGGCTTCCTGCCTCCCCAGAGAAACCTGCTGTCCCCTCTGTCTTTAAAGGACATAGGCTCCAGAAAGCACATCCTCCCTGCTGAGACATACTGCCCACTGAGTTGACAGACTGTCTTTGGCAAATTACCCCCAGGGACAATGTGATTTAGCTGGTTATTTTCTCTAGGGAGCTAAGCTGTCTGCTCCCAGGGGAGGGCAAGGGCTTAGAGGTTGCTGTTCTTGACATTGACAGTGCCCCATTCAGCACCAACACAGACGCTCAAAGTAAATCTGTATGTTTCTACCTGCTGTCCTCGGCCTCTCCTCCTTCCATGGTATCCAGGGATGTTGAGTAGTTGTGCAACCCTGGACAAGAAGCTTCACCTCTCTGAGCCTCAAGTCTTGGCTGGATGGAAGCTCTGAACCAGACACAATGTCCTCTCCCTTCTCCAGAAGCCTGAGACCTGTTTGTTGTAGCTGATTTTAATTCCTCCAAAACCCAGGCAAAACAGTCACATGTTTATATATGGTTTTAAAAATTTCTATTCACCATACAACTTAAGTATGCTTTGAACTGTCAGAAAACAGAATTCCTCTTTTCCTTTGGCCTAAGAATAAAAATCTGCCTTATTTAAGAACCGGAGACTTCTAGAACGAAAAAACAAAACAAAATAAAAAAGACCTTGAGAAGTTACCTAGTCTGGTTTAGCCAGAATCTGAAGCCAGTTTAAAGAAAGACCTTCCCTTCCTTAAAGGCTTCCCACAGGCGAAAATACCATCTGATCCTTCAGTTGCTTGTTTTAGGGATTTGCATGCGCTGCCAGGAAGCACTTTGTGTAGTCTAGATCCAGAGCAGCCTTCCCTGCCTGCCCTGCTGATGTGGCCTGTATCCATCTCCACCTATCCCCCAGATCCATTCTCCAGCAGCCCTGCTGTGTGTGCTGCAGAGGAAGCTGTCCTCTGTGGACGGCCTCTCCTGGGCTCCCTGCCCTGGGCTTTCCTGACTGGTTCAGCCAGAAGGGGCTTGGGCAGAAGACAGGGTGGGCGGGGAGCCAGGTGGGGAGTTTATTCCGTCCCTGGCTCCCAGGTACTGTGGTTCCCCATGGCGCCTCCCTCCCAGGGCTCTTGTTCCTTTTCTTCTTGCCTTTCACAGCTGGAGTGGAGGCATTTTCCTGCATGTTCTAATCCCTGATTGACTCAACATTCATCAAATAGTCCATCTGTTCCCTTTCACCACACTGACCCCCACATCACAGCTCCACTCCGTTTGTCTGGCTTTCATCCTGCTTCTAAATTCCTTCCCAGCACACAGGCAATGTGTAAATATCTCCTTTGTTTGTTGTCAATCTCCCTCCTCTGGAAATTAATCACTGAGAGAACAGGGATGCTGCCGTTCTTGTTCAGGGCTCTATCTCAAAGGCCTAGAACAATGCTTGGCATGTGGCGGGTGTTCAAATTGTTGAATGAGGAAGTCAGCAAAAGTAGCACGGCCACGTGCTCGGCGCCGAGTTGGAGGGACACTGAGCCGCCACTGTGCCCAGTGGGCCTGTCTGTGTTTTGGGTGACAGGGGAGAGGGTGAGGGAAAGAGCTCTCTGTGAGGTTGGGACCCTCCTCTTCTGCCAACTCCCCGAGTGCCCTTTGGAAACCAGCCGCTTTCCCTAGACTGCCCTTGCCTAGCCTGTGAAATGAGGATTGTGTGGTTCCTAACAGTGACCGCGCCCCTCCCCCAAGGGACATTGGCCAATGCCTGGAGACATTTTTGGTTGTCACAACTGGGTGAGAGGTGCCTCTGACATCCCCTGGGTAGAGGCCAGGGACGCTGCTAAGCATCCTATCATGCGCAGGGAAGCCTCCTCCCCCCACAACAGACATTTTCCCAGCCTGGACACTAGACTGCCGAGGCCGAGCAACCCTGGGTTCAGAGGTCTCCGGACTGGCCACCCTTCCCCCCACTCCTCACCTGCATTAAATTTGCCCTTGTGCTTTGCAGGATCTCGGTGCCTGAGACCTGGGCCAAGTTCAGTAACGACAACATCAGACACTCTCAGAACATGCGGGCCAACTCCATCCGGCTGCGCGAGGAGGCAGAGCACCTCCTGGAGACCTTGTCGGATCAGATGTGGAAGCAGTTCACCGACACCAATCTGGCCTTCAACGCCCGCATCGCGGAGGTGATGGACATGAAGAACAAGCTGCAGACGCAGCTAGCAAAGGTGAGCGGATGCGTCTGAGGGCCTGTGTCTCCTCTGCTAAACCCTCACCCTCCTCTGGTGGGCCTGGTGCCAAAATGGTCCCATCCCTCCCAGGGTCTATGATCTTGTCCACTCCAGAAGGGGGGGCTGTGAGCTTTTTCCAAGGGGAGACCTGTGCCTGGGGTCAGTCCTCCCTTGCTTACTGAAGATGGAGCTTGGAGCTTGGTATGGTGGTCACCACAGCACTCAAGAGGCTGCAGTGCTCCCAGGGCACCTCATTCTGTATCCGAGGCCCATGTGGCGGAGCATGACAATTATAGATAAAGGAGCCCCCAGAGACCATTACCCCTGCACATCTCCACCCACAGCAGGGTCTCTGACTTTCAAAGCCCTCAAAAGTATGAAGATGTCCTGCTGAGGGCTGGGGTGCTTTTAGAATTTGAGGAGTTGAGAGGACTGCCCAATTCTGTCACCTAGGACTACTCCCACACCAGCATGCCCTCTGGGCTACTCTCCCATGTGAATGTCCCCACTGTTTCACACCCCCCCCACCTCCTGCTCAACATGAATGTAAATATGTAAAACTCATGGGCACTAGACTCCGTGCTAGGCACCAGGAGTAAACAGAGGAGCTGCACGAAGATGGTCCCCATCCTCTAGGAACTGCCATTCTGCTTGGGGGACAGCAGTGCCTACAAAATTTATACCCAGGAAGGACTTATGGATGGCAGTCTGGGTGGAGATGAGATTGCAGGGGATTGCAGGGGATCGACCTTGCATCCGTGTTTGTGAAACAGTCCCCCTTTTGTTGTGTTTATATTTGGAGAGGGTTGGGGGCTGTAAGCAGGTTTGATGGAAATTATAGGGGCAGGTTCAGTCCACCCATGCCTGCCACCCTTTGGCCTGTTTTCCCCAAAACATATTAAATAGGTTTCTATGACATCACTGTAGTGTTATGAAGGAGAAGCAAGGGGGTGAACCTGAGATTCCCAGGGGAGCCAATGCTGGCCCAGGGTGCAGGGGGTGGGAGGGGGAGTAGGGCAGCCAAAGGATGGTGGAAGAGCACTCCGGAGAGAGGGCGGCAAGAGCACAGGATGGGACAAGATGAGGCTGGAGGAAGGGCAGGGTGGATCACACGGGTCCTGGAGGCCTTATGAAGGTCCAACTGCCCTTCTGAGACAGTGGGGAGCCTCCAAATGGGTTTGAAAAGGAAGGCATTGGGACCCAGTCTGAGCCTCAGGTCAGTCTTTTTCCTCTGGTGATGGAAAGGTGGCAGAGGTTAAGAGTGAGAGCAGGGAGAGCTGTTGGAAGCTCTATCTGTGGAGAAGGGAAGGCTGCCAGCCCTGAGGCAGGGGCATCAGTTGGGAGAGGGCAGAGGGACGGACAGATGCCTGGAGAAGGCTGAGTTGGCACAAGCACCTCACCAAATGTTTTCCTGTTAACCCTTACAATAGGGTTGGCAAACTTCTGCTGCAAAGGGCTGAATGACAAATGTTTTCCACTTTGCAGGCCATATGGTTTCTGCCCAGGCATTGAAAAAGCAGCATGGACAGTATGTACAACAATGAGCATGGCTGTGTTCCAATAAAACTTTATTTGCAAAACTAGGCAGGAAGTCAAATTTGGCCCATAAGTTGTAGTTTTGCTGACTTTGCTCTGGACTTAGCTCAAAAGTTGCTTCCTTCAACCCCTGCAGTTTGTTTGTGCTCGATACCCCTGGGTGGCCACTGCATCCTAGACTGTGTTTGTCAGACTCTGAGCCTGCCTGCATGAATGTGAATCCTCCATAACCTTAGACAACTTTCCTAACCTCTGTGTGCCTCAACCTCCTTGTTTGTAGAATGGGGCAAGAATGGAGGCCATGAGGATCATTTGAGTTCATGCAGGTATGCTAGCTGAACCAGGGCCTGGCATGCAGCAGCACTGTGTCTGGGCTAGAGGCTACGATTTTACTGGTCAGTTAATTGATGTGTCTCAGAGCATTGCTCCTGATTCAACCTTGTAGCCCCACCACTTAGTATACTGCCTGGCACTCCTTAGATCTGTGTTGTGAATGAAAGGAACCCACAGCATTGAGGTTTGTACTGACGTGTTTGTTTTTTCCTTTTTTTTTTGAGAGTCTCACTTTGTCCCCCTTGGGAGAATGCTGTGGCATCACAGTAGCTCACAGCAACCTCAAACTCTTGAGCTTAAGTGATCCTCCTGCCTCAACCTCCTATGTAGCTGGGACTATTGGCATTTGCCACAACACCTGGCTAAGTTTTCTATTTTTAGTAGAGATGGGGTCTCGCTCTTGCTCAGGCTGGTTTTGAAGTCCAGAGCCCAAGCAATTCACTCTCCTCTGCCTCCCTGAGTGCCAGGATTACAGGCGTGAGCCACAGTGACTGGCCTTGTCCTGAATTTTTTTTAAAAAAAGAGATGTATGTATGATGTAGTGAATGCTTTTAATGGTGTTTGTTTCTTTCTCTTTTTCTTTCTTTTTTTGTGCAAAATCCCGTTTTTTCTACGTAAGGTTATCATTTTGCCCGTGTGTAAGTGTGCAGTTCAGTGGTCCTGAGCACATTCACATCATCGTGCCGCCGCCACCACCCGCCCTCTCCACAACTTTTCCATCTTCCCCAAACTCTGTCCCCATTCACACCCACTCCCATCGTCCCTCCCCACCACCTGTGACTACCACGATTCTACTTTCTGTCTCTGTGACTTTGACTACTCTAGGTACATCACACAGGAAGGATCCTACAGTATCTGTTCTTTTGTGGCTGGTTCATTTCACTTAGCATAACGTCCTTTAAGGTTCAACCATATTGAAGTGTGTGTCAGAATTTCCTTCTTTTAAAGGCAGACTTGCTTTGCTTCTATTTTTTAGCTACTGTGCAAGCATTTTCCTTTAATGAGGCATTTCGTGTGGTGGATCAAATGTAATTCATTGTCATGTCATTGTATGAAGGCTCCTTTTGTTGGCTATTGGCAGCTGATTTCTCATCTGTGATGTAGCAGGTGAGAATTCCTACTTGGAAATGTTACTGTGAGTATTAATGGGTTGATCTCTGTGTAGCTCTTTGAACAGTGCTCTGGGCACAGTAACCATTCAATAAAAGGTAACTATAAATATTACTATTATTAATGGAAAGAAAAAGGATGTGGGGGGGGGGAGGAAAGCCTTTTCCCTTTCAGAATTCCTTCAGGGAAGTTCTGAATTATAAGTAACAGCCTCACACTGCTGATCAGAGAGATTTTGCAACCTCATGGCTTTTTATTAATAGACATAATTTGATCAGCAGCTGCTTTGCAAATAAACTAGCACCCAAAGGAAATAGACCAAACCCTAGTCTGATACTATTGCCATTTTCCTGATTTGTTTTCTGGTTGGTAACTACCTTACATGGCCTTTTTCTAAGAAAATGAAAAAAAGTTGACACATGAAGATAAACAAACAGAAACCATTTCTCAACCATTTGCTCTGACTGGAGGATTTGAAATGCTCCCTTTAAAAATTTAACTGTTATAAATTGAGCTCAGCCTGATTGTCCTTGGCCAGAGATATTTCTGGAAAATTCCAGGCCCCCATCTTCATGTGTGCTGCAAAGCAGTTATTTCCCATGTGGTCACAGGAATCCACTCCGTAAGGCCACGTCCACATGGCTCCCTGCGCAAACACTGGCTTGGAGCTTTGTCAACAGCTGTGTTCTACATATGATCCTAGCCGTCCATCCCCAAGGTCACAGCCCAAACCTTGTAACTTGCCCAGAGGCTTGTCCTTACGGGAGCATATAGAGTATCTGTATGTTCTGGGGTGTCCCCTGGTCACATTGAGCACTGCAGTAACAGGGCTGTGACTTCTGGGACTGAAGCAGTGGGTGACCACAGAGTGCCTGGCTGCTTTTCTGGGCTGATTCTTCTGAAAGCCAGGGCCCTGGGGATGTCCACCCAAACGACCCCTGACCTATTCCCAATTACCAAGTTGAATTTTAGGGAGGGAACTCTTAATGTGGGGAGAAATTCACAAATATGCCTTTGGAGGGTAGAATATGTGGGGTAGGGACACTGCTATAGAAAGTGCTTGTTGTGAGGTTGTGGGAGCTGGAGCCTGGCAGGTGAAATGACACTGACGGGTTACAGGAATGTAGCAGCAGCAATATCACCGACTCATGAAATGAGAAGCTGTTCCTTCTTCATTCCTGGTGACTCAGGGTGTTGGAATACCTTCCTGTTCCTCTAACACCTGCCAATCTCCCTTTTAAACAAGAGAGCCAACCTCAGGCTAAGAACTTTGGGCCTGCAGTGGTGTCCAGCCAAAGTTTAAATAACACAGCTTTCCTCTTGTCTTGTTTCACATACTTTTTGTTTTGTTTTGTTTTGTTTTGTTTTTTCATTTATGGCAAATGATACTGATTTTGGATACTGGAATATCACTGTTCCACTGATAATAGTGATGTAAAATTTCATTTTTAAAATAAATGCACTTGG
>NW_003852584.1:2656449-2657209 GCF_000181295.1 Otolemur garnettii
GGCGGGTGCCTGTGGTCACAGCTACTTGGGAGGCTGAGGCAAGAGAATTGCATAAGCCCAAGTTTGAGGTCACTGTGAGCTGTAATGCCATAGCACTCTACCTGGGCAACAGCTTGTGACTCTGTCTCAAAATAAAGTAAAATAAAATAAAAGCACTTAAGTTTTTTTAAAAGTGAATTGATTTACAGAAAAGCTTAAGCTAATTAACTTATGAGCAGTGTGGGGATCTGGCAAAAATGCTGAGGGCAGTAGGGGAAAGTCGGACTTAGAGGAAATCATGGAATAGACCAGTGTGTTTCAAATCTTACTGTGCGCAGTGAACACCAGATCAGCTGGAGAGTTTGTTACAGTGCAGATTCTGATCCGGCAAGTCCGGAGTGCCGCCAAGAGTTTGTGTTTCTAACTTCTGGGATGCCCGTGCTGACACTAGTGGGTAGAGAGAGCGTAGGAAGGAAGGAGTGGTGGCTTTGACAGACAGCTGGGTAAGCAGTTGTCTCTTTCCTCTCTCTCCCTTCCTCTTTTTTCCTTTCTTCCAGACTCATAAAACTGGAGGAACCAAATCCTTCCAAAAGGCAAGCCTCAGTCATTTAAATTCTAATCAGATTTCTTTAATTGCATTTTACTTCCAAGCTCATAAGCCAAGCCTAAACATTCTTCCTCTGAGGGATCAAGCCAGGTCATCTCATCTCATAAACTGTGCCAAATTTGTGCAGAGGCAACTGTCCCTCTGGGGTTTTTGCCACTCCTGGGCAGGTCACTC
>NW_003852584.1:2657350-2660663 GCF_000181295.1 Otolemur garnettii
GCTGTAAGGTTTCTTACAGTTGGAGGAAGCAAACAGGAGGAGGAGACGTGACAGGGACAGGGTGGGTGACTGATACCAAGAGGAGCCACCTAGTGATCCGAGAAGGGCGGGATGGTCACTTCCTATGCTGTACTCTCCAAAAGCCATGCCGATCACCTCAGCAGCCTCCCAACTAGTGGTCACTGTCTGCAGGTCACACCTGAACTTGCCTCTTCTGACCCACTGCACACTCCACATCTCCACTTGCGTTTCTGAAAGGCATCATAAACTGAGCGTGCTCAAAGCCCAACTCCAGAACTTTCACTCCCCTGCCTGCTCCAACCAGAGCCCTCCCCATCTCAGCTGGGGTCTCCAACTTCCAGAAGCTTCCAGATGCTTCCAGATGCTTCCAAGGGCTCCTACTTCCAGGTGCCAAATCTCAAACCTTGGAGTCCACCTGAACACCTATCTCTCCCACCCTGTGTCCACTCCAGAGGCGAATCCAGTTGATTCTACCCTAAGAATCTCATCACTTCTCACCCCATCCTCTGGTTCTGCCTGGACCTGGCTTACTGCTGTGGTATTGTAGCTGGTCTGTCTGCTTTGATCTTGGATCTTTTCCAATTTGAGGGCCAGCTGATTAACTGGCAGCTAGTTTGAAGGGCATCAGTTCCTTGAATAGGCCACTAAGATTTACAGAGGAAAAAAGTTCAATCACTTTTTTTTTTGAGACAGAGTCTCACTATGTCGCCCTTGGTAGAGTGCTGTTGCATCACAGCTCACAGCAACCTCCAACTCTTGGGCTTAAGTGATTCTCTTGTCTCAGTCTCCTGAGTAGCTGGGACTATAGGCACTCACCACAATGCCTGGCTATTTTTCTGTTGCAATTGTCATTATTGCTTAGCTAGTTTGGGCTGGGTTCGAACCCACCAGCCTTGGTGTATGTGACTGGCACCATAACCACTGTGCTACAGGCGCTGAGACAATCACTTTAGATTATTCAGAAAACCTTGGGAGTTTATCTGGGAAGAGCACAGAACAGGCTCTGTTTGGGAAATGCAGGCAGTGTCCAAGGGTCTGAGGGTCACTGTCCACCTCACCCAGGCTGGGCATGTGCTGCTGCTCTCATGAGAATTCCTCGGCACCCCTCACCTCTGTAACCCTGGGACCTCACATGATATGTGGTGCATAGGGAGCTCTAAGTAAATGCAGAGTGGTTTAAATGAGAGGATGTTGAACTTGGCCCACATATTATTTGGCCTTCACATTTTTCTTTGAATGGTTTATTTACATTTGGTGTATAATTGGCTGCATGTATTTTGAGTGTACAATTTGAGAAGTTTTGACATACAGATGTCATGACGCCGTCACCTGAATCAAGGTAGTGCTTATAAATGTGTCACCCTAAAAGTTCCTTGTGCCCTTTTGTCTTCTTTCCCCCTGCTGTTCCCCGAGGTTGGGTTGAATTTTCTAGAATTTTATATACATGGACACACATTGCAGGCATTCTTTTAAAAAGTTGGCTGCTTTTCTTCAGCATAATTATTAAGAGAGCCATAGTTTATTTCTTCTCATGGCTGAGCAGTTTGTATTGTACAAAGATACCACCCTGTATGTACTGGTGTGGATAGAGCAATACTTACCCATTCACCTGATTGTGGTCATTTCCAATTTGGGGCTGTTACAAATAAAGCTGAAGTGTACACACCCTTTCTAAAACTCTATGTGATTCTCATAGTTTTTTTTTAAAAAAGGTAAAAAAAAAATAGAGATTTTGCATAACAATTCAGATTTCCAGCATCTCTGGAAAAATTGGCAGCTGTAGTAATGCAGAGCCAACATTTTCACCAGAGGACAAGCCCAGGAGCTAAGCAACTGTGCCTATCTGTGGACTGGGTCGGGGCTGTAGTCTGCCTCAAGCCCCACCCCCCTCTATTACAGCACACCTCACTCACTGGTATTACTCACCCAGTTCCTGTCGCCCTGTGGGTACATTCTGCTCCATGTATCAGAGGAAATTCAGGGGAGCAGATGTAGAAAGCAGTCAGACATAGGAAGAGTTTAAACAGAACATGGAGGGGCTACGAATTTTAACCTTAAAAGGGTTTGCTTTTAATCTGAAGTTTCTTTGGGGTTTTGACTTCCAAGCAGCCATTAGCATCAGCAAAACCACCTCTTCCTGGGAAGGCCTGGCAGGAAGATACAGTGTCTAAGGGTGAAGGCTCCTGCCAATGACCCAAGGTTCCAGGTACCTACTGCCAACTGCTCTGTTTGTCCAAGGAGGTCTGGAACCCATTGTGGAGTGGGTGGGAAATGCTTCTGCACTTTGCAAACGGCCGATCTTTTCCAGCACCAGGGCCTGTAGCCAAGGTGCTGATGGCTGGTTTCTAAAACTGGCCCAGCCCTGGGGATGTGGAGGCCGCCTGGCCCTGTGGGGCCCTTGCTCAGTAGCTTGCACACTATACGCCACTGCGTCCTGCTGAGAAAGCTCCTCTCTTTTCTAGTTCTCTCCATCAGTCTTTCTGATGCGTCAGGGAGCAAGGATCACCGTGACGCTGTCTGTCTTTAACACCTCTCTTTCACTTGCTGGCTCACTCTCTAACAGCATCAGTCCTTGGGCTTAGAACCTTGAGAAGGCACCAGATGAACGCTAGGATGAATAATTACCCCCTCCCCATTCTCTTTATTGTGATAGTGACCTCTATTAATGGAAAACAATACTAGTTTTCCACTTGAATCAATAACATAAAGATTTCATTTCAGATACATATGTATATTAAAAGCTGAAATGGTGCTTCAGTTAGAAAAAATATTAAAATAATTGTACAGATGTTATGTGAGCATGAGAAATATGATGACGAAATTTGGGAATGTCAAGAAAAAAAACAACCCAAAAAATACCTGAAGACAAATTAAATTTAAGAGCGTTTAACTGAGCAAGAATGATTTGTGAATTAGGCAGCTCTCTGAGCCAGAATACAGACTTGCAGGATTGCCGCATGGCTGGATAATATTTATAGAGAGAAAAAGAAAAGTGACATACAGAAAATGGAAGTGAGGTATGAAAGGAGAGGGATTAGTTGCATCTTGTTATTTGGCATATATGAATGTGATTTGAACAGTTGGCCACCTGCGATGGTCAAACACTGTGATTATAACATAGTGGGTTATATAGTTTGTATGCATTCAGTAGTGGATGTCTGTGTGCACATTCAGTTGGTAGGTTACGCTCCACGAGCACGTTCAGTTGGTAGGTTATGACCCATGAGCACATTCAGTTGGTAGGTTATGGTCCCTGTGCATGTTCAGTTGGTAGGTTACAGTCCGTGTGCAC
>NW_003852584.1:2661204-2662228 GCF_000181295.1 Otolemur garnettii
GCCAAACATATGGTAAGAAGGAGGCACTTTGAGTATCAACCACATTTAACAAAGGAATCGTGGTAGAACTGTCACCCTGTACTAGTATATGTAGCTTATCATGTTTAATCCTGTCATGAGAGTGACAGTTGTGCTTTAGGAAAAACACCCTCAGTTTTTGTCATATTCAGCTAAGGAAACAGCCAGGTGTCTGGATGCAGGGCTGGCCCATTTGCAGGGGCAATTTGACCAGACAGTTTCACCCTTGCACGGACTCTAGAACAGGGGGCCCCAGTCCTGTGTGGGCCCCTAGTCCTCAAAGGCTGCCACTCCCCCCTGCCTGGTGTTCTCTTACCTCTGCAATCTGTATTTTCTCACAAGTTCAATTGTCAACTGAAGGTGACCATGTCACCCAGGGGATGTTTGTCAATGTCTGGACACATTTTTTGGTAGCTTCTGCTGGGTGGCAGGGTGTTCTTGGCATCCAAGGGTCATGGCCAGGGGGAGTACTAAACAACATACATTGCACAGAGTAGCCCCACACAGCACAGAAGGACTCGACCCAAATGTCAGGAGAGCAGAAGCCAAGAAATCTTGCTTTGAAGGAATTTCCGGCACTGGCAAGAAACCAGACAGGCTGTTTTAGGAGGCAGAGGACCTCCAGAATACTCCAGATCTGGGTGAGTCCTGGGCTGATAGACTGTTGCCAGGAGGGACTGATTTACGCCTAAACTACAAGCATCCAAAAGGAAGGAAAAATATGGGAGTCTAAAAACTGGACTTGATCCCTGTGGCTTGGTAATAGGGCAGTTCTCCAAGGCATCCACACCTCCAAATGCCATCTTCTGACAGGTGTAAGGCAACCATCGGATAGGTCCCCAGCTGAGTGTTAATGTGGCCTTCACAGACCCTGCTGTCTGTGGGTTCCCAGTTGTTTCTGCCTGCACCTCTCAGGAAAAGTCTTGAGCATGTGCGTCGGTGAGTCTCTGCCTGATGCCAAGAGGAATCAAAGTCCCTGCTGATGTCACACCGGCTCACTGTCGTC
>NW_003852584.1:2662739-2666949 GCF_000181295.1 Otolemur garnettii
TCCTGGCAGTCTGCTAATTTCTTCCAAGTTGTGACTTATCTGCCTCTGTGTCCTTGTCCCCTGGTCTGCTTGGGAGCTGCTGCCCCTCGACATCTGCTTGCCTTCTGCTAGACCAGCTTCCCCTTCTGTGTCCGTGGTCTGCGTCTTGCAAGCGCCCCACAGCGCGGAGGAGAGGGCTGGGTTCAGTTCTGGCTTTAGCCCTTCCTGGCTGTGGGAAGGAGGTCAGATTGCCCCTCCATTCTGTGTCTCAGTTTCTTCCCTGTCAAATGAGAGCAGTGACAGTCATCAAAGGAGCATCAGTGCCCATCGCTTAGTCAATGACTGATGGATACTATCTGTAAAAATGGTACCAGGCCATGGGCTGCTTTCCTACCTATTAAGGGGAATGAAAGAACCTTGTATCTGGGTTGAATTTTGATATAGCTCCGGGGTCTTGGGAAAGTAACTAACCTTTCCGAATCACAGTTTCCTAATCTAGAAGGAAGGACTAATTCCATCAGCTGTGGGGAACAAATGACGTGGTATAGGTGAGCAGTTCTCCACCTCAGCTCCGCACTGGAATCTCCTGGATACCTGGTCCCACCTCTAAAAATTCTGGTTTGGGCCAGAGTAACAGCCTTTAAATCTTCCCAGGTGATTCTAATGGGCAGCCCAGGATTGGAACCAAAGTTTGGGAGTCCAGGCCAGCAGTTCTCCAGCTGTGGTCTTTGGGCCATCAGCATCACCTGGGGATTTGTTAGAAATACCATTGTGAGTCTCCACCTGGGGCGCCCACTAAATCAAATTGGAAGTGGTGCTCAGTGATCTGAGTTGTAACCAGCCCTCCAAGGGTCTCTCCCAGGTGTACACATCCAACAAATGTGCCATTCCCTCCTCCCTCTCTCCTCACGGCAGACATCTGCTTAGCACATCCTGTGTGCTGGACTCAGACTTAGGAGCTGGGGATAAAACAGTGGGACCAGAGGTGGGACCAGACAAGGTCCCTGCCCTCAGGGGGCTGATGTCCTAGTAGGGGAGATGGACTTAAAAAATAAGAAAACAGGCTTGGCACCTGTAGCTCAGTGGCTAGGGCACCAGCCACATACACAGGCTGGTGGGTTTGAACCCAGCCCGGGCCTGCCAAAGAACAATGACAACTACAAGATAAAAATAGCTGGGGGTTGTGGTGGGCACCTGTAGTCCCAGATACTTGGGAGCTGAGGCAGAAGAATTGTTTAAGGCCAAGAGTTTAAGGTTGCTGTGAGTTGTGACATCGTAGAACTCTAATGAGGGTGACATAGTGAGATCTGTCTCAATAAAAAAAAAAAAAAGGCAAACACAAATTAAAAATTGTAATGAATGTTAAGAAGGGGACCCCTAGAAGCCCAAGATGATGGATTACTACGAATTTTCACAAGTGCATAGCAGCCTCTCAATTAGAGAGCCTCTACCCTCTTCCAAACTACTCCAGAACTTTCAGGAGCCTCAGACAACCTCTCAACAGCTGACACTCGCCCTGGCCTGGTGTTGTCTGAAGGCAGCTGGGCCACCACTTGACAGAAACAGCTGTGAACAGGGCTCACTCAACACCTATCTTCTGGAGTGGTACTATAGTTTTCAGACAGGAAGAACTCGCTCCTCTTTGTCATTTGGCAATGTCTAGGAGACACCTTTGTTTGTCACAATTATTGCAGAGGGTAGGGTGCTACTAACATACAGTGGGCAGAGAACAGGGATGCTGCTGAACACCCTTCAATGCACAGGAGAGTCTACATAGCCAAGAAGTGTCCAGCCCAAAATGTCAATAGTGCTAAAGTTGAAAACCCCAGCTCTGGAGCCCTCATGACTGGAATTACTGGCTGGGTCCCTTTGGGATGCTTCTGTCTTTACTCCTAGACTTAGCTGAACTTGAAAATCTTCCACCATTTGACCAGAAGAAGGATTCCAAGCTGCCTTCCCACTTCTCAAGCTGGAGAATCTGGACTGAACCAGGCATCTCCTTGGAAACTCCTTGGCTTTGTGCAATTTGGAAAACAATAAATTTGCAAGGTTGCACAAAGCAGCCAGAAGCCCAAAGCCTACTGGAACTGCTAAATCCATTTTTTCCCTCCACATCAAAAATAATTTCTTGGCCTTAGAGGCTTTCTCTGCTGTCACAAGACAAGATGCAAGCAGATAGTTTTACATGGCAAACAACCCTGCCAAACACATTTCCCCTTTCAAAGCCATGGGCTGGATTGCTATTCTAGCCAGGAATATCAGCGCAGTTTTCCGCTGAGCTGAGGTTGATTTCGTCTGAGGCAGACCTGATAATTGCCTTTTGCACCCCGTGCATGGCCAGAGACCATTCCCAGTGCTAACCTCAACTCTTTCCACAGTCTGGGTGCTGCAGGGTTGAGGGTGGGTGAGTTTTGCCTCCAGCTTTTCCCCTTCAAGGGCTGAGAGTGGATGACTGTGGTCGAGCTTGCTGTTTTGCTGCAAAAAGAAGGAGGAGGAAGAAAGAATTTATCACAACAAAAAATGCTTTAGTCCTACTGCGCACAGCCAGAGTTCTAGGTGCTGTTCTTAGGTTAGCTAATCCTCCCGTCTAACTTTGAGAAGGGATTATTAGCTCTTTTGTATACATGAGGAAGCCAAAGACAAGAGATTTGCCTAAGGCCCTGCCACGGTGTACCTCACTCCAGCTAGTAAAAGCAGAGCCAGGGTTTGGTTAAAGTGGTTAGTCTTTCTCTGGATCCTGGACTTCAGGTTAATGGACGGCCCCTCCAGCCCACAGCCTGGTAATAATAGGTCAACATTTACAGCAGTGGTTCTCAAACAAGGCAATTCCTCCCTGTCCCCTGGACATTTGGCAATGTCTGGAGATAATCCGTTTGTCCCAAGTGGAGGGATGTGCTCCTGGCTGTTGGCATCCAGTGAGTGGATAGAGTCCAGGGAGGCTGCTGAGCCCCCTACAGTGCTCAGGACAGCCCTCTACAGTGGGGAATTACCCAGCCCCCAAAACCACAGTGCCAAGGTGGAGAAAATGGTCTCCTGACATTAAGGTTTAATTTAAAAAGAGAGAAAGGGGAAAAGGTAGTAAATAGGTAGGTAGGTGGACAAATGAACGGGCAGAAAGTACAAAGGTACAGGCCGGGAGTGGTGGCTCACTCCTATAATCCCAGCACTCTGGGAGGCCGAAGTGGGAGGACTGCTTGAGCTCAGGAGTTCAAGACCGGCCTGAGCAAGAGTGAGACCTCATGTCCACTAAAAATAGAAAAACTAGCTGAGTGTTGTGGCAGGCGCCTGTAGTCCCAGCTGCTTGGGAAGCTGAGACAGGAAGATCACTTGAGCCCAGGAGTTTGAGGTTTCAGTGAGTGAGGTAGAGGCCATGGCACTCTGGCCTGGGTGACAAAGAGAGACTGTCTCATTTAAACAAAAAAATGAAAAGAAAGTGCAGAGATGGAGAAAGCTAGAGCTACAGAGTGCTCACTGTGTGCCAGCCACAGTGCCAAACACATGACATGGGTGACCTAAGTCAGGCCTTAGGGCCACCAGTAAGTACTGTTATTATCGCCTCATACAGATAGGGAAACCGAGGCACAGACCAGCTCACTGATCTGCCATGGCCGAATGCTTGGTGATGGTGCTGCTGGCATTTGGACACAGGCTGGTGGCACTCCTGATATTAGTGAGGTGGGCAAGCTGGAACCTGAACACCCCTGGCCTCTCGTCACTCTGCTCATCCCACACGTCACCGAGTCCTCCCCACTTTACCTTTGTAAGTTCTCCTGTCCTTCCTCCCATGTCGCTTCACTCCAGCTTGGGGTGAGCCTCCCGGTCTCTCAGTACTCCTGGACGTCTCCCCGTCCCAAATGGCAGCCAGAAAGATCTGCCTAAAACTACAAACCCAACCATGTCTTTCTTCTTTCCACCTTTAAACTTAAATATGCATATGAATCACCTGAGGAGTGCTATTCATGGGTCTGAGACTCTGCATTTCTAACAAACGCTCAGAGTCCAGTGATGCTGGTCCAGGGGCCACACTTTGCGTAGGGAGGCACTGGAGGAATTGCTCTCCTCTCTGAACACCAGAATCCCAGAGGAGCAGCAGACTTATATGAGATGGGCAGCTTCCAGGACCATGATGTCCTCTGGGATGGTTCATAATAAGGGGTGAAAACTAAGGACTCCAGGGCCAAATCCATGGCCCTCCCACCTGTTTTAATAAAGTTTTATTGAAACACAGCCA
>NW_003852584.1:2667033-2673149 GCF_000181295.1 Otolemur garnettii
TTCATAACAAGGGGTGAAAACTAAGGACTCCAGGGCCAAATCCATGGCCCTCCCACCTGTTTTAATAAAGTTTTATTGAAACACAGCCACAGTCATACATTTTCACATTGTCTGTGGCTGCTTTTCTGCTGTCATGGCCAAGTCGAGTAGTCTGCGTACTGAGACTTCTTGCAACTTAAAGGAGGTAGACATGGCAAATTACAAACACACACACATACACACAAAGTCATGAACTTGCTAGTAAGAGCCTAAGGTTGGATTTTGAAGGGAGTAGCTCTGAGCATAAACAGAGTATGTTACCTGGCTCAGGAGCACCTGCAGTGTCCTTCCAGTGAGGAGGCACAGGCTTCGGGGCCCATTTCCTGGATAAGGAAGTCATGGCCCAGAGCACTCAGGGGCTCAGAATTGGGTATGGGCTTTGCAGTTGGTTTGTGTTAGGGCCAGGAGGGGAGCTGGGTCTCCTGACTTCTTACCCTAGGGTTCTCCTTCCAGGACACCCTGCACAGAGGCCTCCTGGCTGGGGATTCTGCTCAGGGCAGGGGTTAGGTGTTGGTTAAAAAAAGAACTGTGGTTTTGCCAAAGGTAGGAGGAAGTGACCCAAGAACCTTTAGCCATCTGCCTAAGACTGGTTCCCTCTCAGAGCCACATTTCAAAGGCTGAGGAAAAGGATGACCCTGTTCATCTCAGAGGCAACCCCTGTCTTGACTCAATATGTCTGAATATGCAGGTTAATGGAGGTCGTTGGTGTGGGGGGTTAAACCCGAGTGGCCTCGCGCCCGCTGTATGACAGCATTGTGTTACTTACTGTCTCAGAATGTTATCTGTGATATCCAGGGGCTGGATTAAATGATTCTGAAGATAGATCCCTTTTGGATTAAAAAAAATAGTTACGGATTTTTAGGGTGGTAAAGGCAAAAGCGACTTTCTTTATGAAGGTGAAATTCACGTAATGTAAGATGAACTATTTTAAAGCAGACAACTCACAGCCATTTAGTACCTTCAAAATGTCGTGCCTCCATCACCTCCATTTAGTTCCATATAGTTCTGTCACCCCAAGAGGAAATCCTGTGCCCATTTAAGTCCATGTTCCCCAAATTTCACCAATTCATCTTTGGCCTTTATGTTATAGCAACACTTGTAACAAACACACAAGCATGCATTTGGTAGTTTTCTTATTGTGAACCTAAATACAGTTTTTTCCTGAGTTCCTTTATTAAAACGTTTTAAAATAATTGGCTGGGTGGGAAGCCAAGTGGTGGGGGATGGAGGGAACCTTTTGAGGCCAGGAATTTGAGAGCAGCCTGGGCAGCAGAGCGAGACTCCATCTCTACAAAAAAATTTTAAGAAATTAACTGTGTGTGATGACTTCTTCCTATTGTCCCAGCTACTTGTGAGGCTGAAGAAGGGGATCATAAGGTCAAGAGTTCAAGACCAGCCTATGCAACATAGTGAGATGCTATCTCTTTAAAAAAAAAAAAAAATCATCCAGATGCACTGGCCAGTGCCTGTAGTCCCAGCTATTCTAGAGACTGAGGCAAGAACACCTCTTGAGCCCAGGAGTTCCAGGCTGCAGTGAGCTGTGATTGTGCCACTGCACTCTAGCCTGGACACATAGAACAAGACATTGTCTCAAAATGAAACATGAAAAAGCCCCAAATCCCTTATTTATTTATTTTGAGACAGAGTCTCATTCTGTCATCCTGGGTAGAGTGCTGTGGCATCATCATAGCTCACAACAACCTCAAACTCCTGAGATCAAGTGATCCTCCTGCCTCAGCCTCCCAAATAGCTGGGACTACAGGTGCCCACTACAACACTCGGCTAGTTTTTCCATTTTTAGTGCAGATGGGGCTCTTGCCCAGGCTGGTCTTGAACTCCTGAGTTCAAGGGATCTGCCCTTCTCAGCCTCCCAGAGTGCTGGGATTATAGGCCTGAGCCACTATATGTGGCCCAAACCCCCTTTATAAAAATTAAAATATAACATAACATAGTAAAAGACACAACTGCATTAATCTTTTTCTAAAATTCTTAATGTTTAGTTAGGGATACATAATATTTGTGCATATTTATAGGGTAGATGTGATATTTGACTATACTAATCTTGTGAACAGCTTGAATTTGATTTTTACATGTGCATGTGTGTAACCACTACCTAGTTCAGTGGCTCTCAATCCGGGGCAGTTTTGTCCCTCAAGGGACATTTATTTAATAGCAACGTGGCTGTCATGACTTGGGGAAGGTGGTGGAACATCCTACAGTGCACAGGACAGCCCCCACCCACCACTCAGAAATTTCAGTCCCAAATGTCAGCAGATGCTGAGGTTGGGATGCCCTGTCCCAGATCAAAGTCTAGGACATTTCCAGTCCCAGGAGCCCCCTCTGATTTTATTCTCCCTTTACCTTTTTGTTCCATTTGAGTCCTCAGTGGGTTGGATATTGCCTCCCACACTCGACATGTCCACTCAGCCTATCAATTCAAATGTGAATCTCTTCCAGAACCACCCTCCCAGACACACTGAGAAATAATGTGTCCCCAGCTATCTGGCATCCCTAATCCAGCCAGGTTGACGTATACACTGTATCTCATTTAGCTCTTACAACAGTCTGTGGGCAAGTTGTTATTGTTATTATGCTAGGTTTATAGACAAAAGAACAAGTGCCCTGGAGTGTCTAGCAGCTAGAAGGGGCTTAATAGAAGTTGGGCACAGATCGCACGAGGCACAGAGAGGTTGCAATCCATGCAAGGTCACCCAGCAGGTAGGAGCAGGAGCTGGAATTTGAACCTATGTCAGAAATCTCAGGGAGATGAAGTGACCCATCCTGGATGCAGCATCCGTGTGTGGAAGGCTGAGGACTTCCTCTCTCCAGTCTGGTCTCATCTGGACTGGCAGGCAACCTGCCATGTGCTGAGCACAGAACCACAGGTTGAGAAAGGGAGTGAGGTGAGGCCCCCCTCTCTCCACCCTTTTCCTAACTTAGTTCCTGCTCCAGGGCAGGGCAGGGCAGGGAGGCAGGGCTGAATGCCAGACCTAGGGTGCCAAGACTCCTCCCATGGGGTGACCCCCTGAGCCAATCCCCAACAGCCCCTCCCAGCTGCAGGGATGAGCCACCGCTGTGCCCCAGAAGCCTCTTTCCTCTATTTCTCTGGATTTGAGGGAATAGAAAGGTTAATGTCCTGGGGAGGGAGTCTGCAGTGGAGGATCTGAGTCCCAGAGAAGCTCCTCAGAGCTGGTGGACCGGGTAGAGAGATGCCAGCTCTGTGTGTGTGTTTGTCTGTCCCTGGGTATGTGAGTGACCACTCTGCCTGGCGGGGAGGTGGGTGACAGGCCCTGATTATCCTGAGGCTTGTTCCAGGATGTGTTTATGGAAGAAATGTATGTACTTTGGGAAGATCTGGGCATGCCACCATTGCTCTGAGTGTGACCATAGAGGTGTCTGCATCTTGCAAACTCTATATTCTGGGGGCAGTGAGGGTTTAACATACTTGCTTAAGTTTCCAAGGGCTCCATCTCCCTACCCCTGTGCTAACCATGTTGCTGGATCGTCTCATCAAGCCTCACCTCTATCTTATAGCCTGAAAATGGCTACTAGTCCTGCTGTACTAGACAGGCTCAGAGAGTGTAAAACATTTGCCCAAGGTCACCCAGCTTGCATGTGCTGGAGCTGGAATGTGGCAGTCTGGTGCCACTTTCTGCACTCTTGTCTTAATCCAATGCCCTGCGGTGTGTCCACATCCAGGGAACATCACTAATAGGTCAATATATGCAAAACCCTTAGAGAAGTGCCTGGCACATAGTAAGGACTTTTTTAAGTGGTAGACATTTTTATTATCATTATTATTTACTATATTCCAGGCATCAATTTGGTGTAGGCATTGGGGATTCAAAAGTGAGAAAAACAGCCCACCACCTGTCTCCAGAGGGAAAGTTTACTTTCTGGTGTGGGGAGATGAAATTGGTGAGACATTAGTCACTTGCAGGGTGGCCAATTCTGGAAAACCCCTACCATTCTGGAAAACCCACAGGCAGCCCCCCTCCAAGAAACACCAGTGGATAGGAAGGGAGAGGAAGAGGAGTAGAGAAGCAGGCACTCCTGGAATCCAGCCTGTGCCTGAGAAAGGGGCTGAGCAGGGAGCAGGCATCACAGTGGCTTCTGCCCCTCAGTGTTCTCCTTCCAGTGCCACCTCAATTCTCTCTCACCTGCGGTGTGGACAACGTACCTGGGACACACACAGTGTTGCCCTATCCATGTACCACCTGGACATTTCTTTACTGTGTGTTTGCATTTAAATCAAATCACTTTAAAAAATACATTTGTTGAAAAGAGACACTTTATGTCACTTTGATAAATGGAAAGGCAGCCTCGCTCACCACACACAAGAGGTGGCTGGGAGAGAGAAACGGGAAAGCAAAGCCAGCCACTGGCACCAGTCCCAGCCTGTGACTGCAGGCGCCCCTCCACTCCGGAGCTGCTCTTTGTTACCCATCTGCTGGAGAGGAACAGAGACAGGGTGGCCCCGCCTGGCTCTGGTTTGAAAATGAAACGATGAGGAAGTCGCAGTCTCAGTTTACTTATCGGAAATCAGGGCATGTTGCTAGAACCTTCTGTATAGAATGAGCTTGATCCTATAATGAGATGGTCTCCATGAGAGGCTTGGTGCAATATGTGGCCCAGAGCCAACACTTGAGAAGTGATCGCAATGTGGCTGTGTCCTTGTCCCTCTGCTTACATAGGAATTCCAGGAGAACTGAAGTGGGTCCCCTATTGTGACACTGTCTCCCTGCCATGCGCTGCACCCCAAAGCCAGTTTATCACAGGAGGTGGAAGGGACTGAAGCTTCCATGGCGCTAAAGGGAAGCATTTATCGCTTAGCAGGCACTTGTAGGTGCTGAACAAATGTTTGTTGCATAAAGGAACAAATGAAAGAGTGAAAAATCCACCAGCTTGTCAACTCCATGAGATTGAGGTTTTCCATCGGTTCTTCTCACTGCTGAGTCTTCTGCCTGGAACAGGACTTGGATAAGTAGGTGCTCAATGAATGTTGGGTGGGCTGATGGCTGAATCAATGACTCTGTAAATACTTAATAAGTGAACGAATGAAGAAATGATTGAGCACGTGAGTGAGTGCCAGTCTTTCTCCAGGAGACTAGGGCTTTTGTAAAGTTTCAGGGCAGCCTGGCCAAGCTCCAAGCAGCTCAGGAGAGGTGGAAAAAGTGGACAAAGAGATGGGCTTGGGTCACCAGCCACAGACATCTCTGGGGTCCCCTAGCAACAGTCCTTTGCTTGTGGGAAAGGAGAATCCTGGAGGCTTCCTGGGATGAGCTCAGGGTGGGCAAGGATTGTGGCAGCTTCTTACCACCAGCTGAACCCCCAGTAATGTTCCCCTAACCCAGCAACGAGCTCCCAAGTAGGGACATCCACATGGTAGGGGCTGCCTTGCAAGATATGAACACTGGCCAGTGTGGCACCCAGAAGCATTTTTCGTCTATACAGGGCACTATTTTCTTCTAGATTAGGCTGAGGTGGCGCTTTCTGGGCTTTGTACATCCTCCACCCCCACCGTCCCCACAAAGGGCAGCCTTCTGAGGAAAATCCCCAGGGCTTCAGAGAGAAGTGTTCCCCTACTTGAGTGTTACATGCTGTTCACACACTGGGCATAGAATGTTGCTATGTGATAGTGTTTAAACAGCACGTGGGCTGAGTCACTCCATCTGGGTGGCCTGTGAGGGGCCAGCCTTTCTCCCAGATGGGCTATAGGGAGGCTGGGCAGCCTCCCTGTCCTCCTGTAATACTGCTTATCTTGACTGCACCAGTAGGAAACTGAGTTTTGACATATGTATACAGCCATGAACCTATTGCCACAGTCAATACAATGAATGACTCTTCCACCCCCAAAGATTTCCTTATACTTACCTTATAATCCCTCTTCCCTGACCCTCCTCCACCAGGGAACCACTGATTGAAGAAAAATACTTCTTTTTTTTTTTTGAGACAGAGCCTCAAGCTGTCCCCCTGGGTACAGTGCCGTGGCATCACAGCTCACAGCAACCTCCAACTCCTGGGCTCAAGCAAGTCTCCTGCCTCAACCTTCCAAGTAGCTGGGACCACAGGCGCCT
>NW_003852584.1:2673870-2677766 GCF_000181295.1 Otolemur garnettii
GCAGGTGCCTGTAGTCCCAGCTACTTGGGAGGCTGAGGCAGGAGAATCACTTAAGCCTAAGAGTTTGAGGTTGCAGTGAGCTGTGATGCCATGGCATTCTACCAAGGGCAACATAGTGAGACTCTGTCTCAAATAAATAAATGATAAATAAAATAAAAATAGCAAACCTAGCTGAGCATGGCAATGCATCCTGTAGTCCCCGCTACTCCAGAGGCTGAGGCAGGAGAATCACTTTTGTCCAAGAATTTGAGGTCGCAGCGAGGTAAGATGACATCATTGCTCTCTATCCCAGGCAACAGAGTAAGACTCTGTCTCAAAAAAAAAAAGAAATAAAGAAAATCCTGTACAAAGGGTCAGGCACAAGATTTGGAGGTGGGCTGGTGGGGAATCAGGCTGTGAGCAGACCCTGGGCCCAGGGTGGGGACCAGGGCACAGCTGCTGGGATGCAGAAGGGAAAAGAAGGGGACAGATAGGCCAGGACCCTCCCCAGGAGCAGCCCACACTCTGGGGAACACACTCATCCTGCAGTAAACCAGCTTCTGTGAGGTGCTTTCATGGAGATACAAACCTCTGCTCGTGCCGGAGAGGTGATTTATCTCAATTGGGAGGATTAGGGGAGGCTTCTTGGAAACAATGTAGTGTGAATGTCTTGGTCTTTGAAAAATACAGTGTGGAAAGAAAAAAAGAGAGAAAAATACGGTGTGATATTCCAATAGCTAATCTCTAATGAGCACTTAGTATGTGCCAGGCACTCCTGGAGACCTACACATGCATTATTCCCTTTCATTCTTACCACACCCCTACTGGGTGGGCATGTGATCACCTCCACTTTACAAATACAGACGTGGATGTGTAACTTGCCTGACACCGAGATTTGAGCCCGGGTGGTCTAATGTCACACTCAGTTCTGCTATCTGTGGTCCCTGCTCTGGTGTGGGGGTGCGTGAATGAAGAACGTACCCCTGTCTGAGTGTGATCTGAGGGTAAAATTCATAGTCACTTACCACTGTCTGGTGAAAATCATAGTCACTCACCACTACCCTAAAACAGAAAATGTAGACAGTACTGAACAAATGTAGAATAAATTAATCCACATCTCATGCGGATGGCACAGTGTGGCCTTCTGTCTGTCTGTCTTTAGACCTCCATGGTTTTGATGATGGAACTTTCCAAGTAGGGTTTCGCTCGTAGTTTCTTTGAACTATACCCCTCATTCATGATGTTACCAGGGTAGCAATGACTAGTTGTCATGCCGTTTCAAGACAGTGTGCGTTACCCATACCAAATGCCTGTTTGTAGAAGGGCAGGTTATCTCAAGCAGTGGCCCCATAGAGAAGTGATCGGTGGAGCTGGTGAGTGGGCCTTCCAAGGGGCAAATGGAGTTGCACTCTTCCTGGTCATTGATCACAGCCGCACATCCTCTTGGACATTGGGTTTATGACTTCTAGGCTTGAGCACATAAGTCTTATTACTGGGCACTGCCCACTGGAGAGGGGTTGGCATGGCAACATGCCCTGATGTTAGATGAGTAAATTGAGACTGCCACCTCCCCATCGAGTCATTCATTAAACCTGCTGACTGCTCCCAGGAGCCAGGTGGGGCCAGCTTGTGTTTGTTTCTCTCTAGCAGGTGGTTGACAAAGAGCAACCCCCGTCCCCCAGACTTTATGCCAGATTGATTATCACACACAGCTCAACTGACAACCACCAAGATGTGGGAACAACCCAAGTGCCCATCAACCCATGACTGGATTAATAAGCTGTGGTCTATGTATACCATGGGGTTCCATTCAGGGTCTTCTCACAGGTGAGGGACACCTTGACAACCAGAACTGTTCAGAGATCAAGGGCCACTGGGTGACAGCAGGTGGAGAATGGGCATTTCAGTCACAGTAAGGTGACATCCGTCCAGTACCCCATTGTCTTAGTTCTGCATGTGTTATGGTCAGCTACGTGCAAGATGGGGTCCCTTCTGGTAATGGACTAGGCTGGCATGCCCATTCTTTTTTTTTTTTTTTCCAGATTGGTAGGAGGGCACAAATGTTTCAGTTACATAGTTTTCTTTTTTTTTTTTAATTAAATGATAGCTGTATACATTAATGCAAACATGGGGTACAGTGTAGTGTTTTCATATACATTTTGAAATACTTTCATCAAGCTGGTTCACATAAATTTCATGTCATTTGCTTAGTCATTGTGTCAAAACATTTATATTCTAGTTCTAGAAAAGTTCACTTATACCCTTGTTAGACAGATATATAGGTGATCTTTCCAGTCACACTCCCACCACCCAACCGCCCTTCTCCCCTCCCCTTTCCCACCCCCTCCCCATATTCTTGGGCTAGAATTAAGTTGTATCTTTCATTTGAGAGCTATAAATTAGTTTCATAAAAGGGCTGTGTACATTGGATACTTTTTCTTCCATTCCTGTGATACTTTGCTAAGAAGAACATTTTCCAGTTCCATCCATGTAAACATGAAGGAGGTAAAGTCTTCGTTTTTCTTTAGGGCTGCATAGTATTCCATGGTGTACATATACCACCTAACTCCAGTAAGATTAGCCCATATCACAAAATCCCAAAACCAGAGTTGCTGGCATGGATGTGGAGAAAAGGGAACACTTCTACATTGCTGGTGGGAATGCAAATTAATACGTTCCTTTTGGAAAGACGTCTGGAGAACACTTAGAGAACTAAAAATAGACCTGCCATTCGATCCTACAATTCCACTATTATGTATATACCCAGAAGTTAAAAAATCACATTACAATAAAGATGTTTGTATCAGAATGTTTATTGCAGCCCAATCCATAATTGCCAGATCATGGAAGAAGCCCAAGTGCCCATCAATCCATGAATGGATCAATAAACTGTGGTTACATAGTTTTCATTTCTAAGGTAAAGTTCAAGCTGTAGTTGAGCCCTTCACCCAGGGCAGGCTGAACACCCTCACATTGTGCACATGAGGTGAGAGCCCACCAACGTCACTTCCTCCTCTGCGTCCCCCCTCTCCCTTCTCCTGTCCCCCTTGTTATACTACATTTGTGGTTTTCTTTGCTGTGGGTGTATAGTTGTTTATATATTGGTTTCATATTAGTATTGAGTACATTGGATACTTGTTTTTCATTCTTGTGATACTTTACTAAGAAGAATGTGTTTCAACTCTATCCAGGTAAACACAAAAGATGTAAAATCTCCATCTTTTCTTTTGACTGAATAGTACTCCCTGGTATACACATGCCACAGTTTGTTAATCCATTCATGGGTTCATGGTGCCCATTTTTAAATTCCTTCTCTCATTCCTTCTTTTTTCTTTTTTTGAGACAGTGTCTTGTTCTGCCACCCGGGGTAGAGCGCAATGGTGTCGCCATAGTTCACTGCAGCCTCAACCTCCCAGGCTCAAGCGACCCTCCTACCTCCACCTCCCAAAGTGCTGGGATTACAGGCATGAGTCACCACTCCTGGACCATCATTCTTTTATTTTTCATTATGAGAATTTTCAAACCCACAAGAAGTAGAAAGAATCATATAAAAGACTCCCATGTACCCAAAGCAAATGCCAACATTTTGCCAATCTTGTCTTTTGATTGACCTTCTGGTGATTTTCATTTTATTTTCTGTTGAGGTACAACAGCCTTACAGTAAAGTGCACAGCTTGATACATTCTGACGATGAATTTTTTGTCTCTATGTAGCACCACGAACCCATCACATCAAGACGTAGAACATTCCCAGACGCCTGCCCCTCCTGGGATCTGCACTTTCAGGGTCTAGGGCACGATGGCAACATTGTGCTGGGGGAGCTGTTCTAAAGAGAAATCGAAACTTTTTTTATTTCTCCCTCTTCTTTCCCTCCTTCTTTCCTTCCCTCTTTCCTTCCTTACCTACGGACCTAGTTA
>NW_003852584.1:2677906-2687662 GCF_000181295.1 Otolemur garnettii
TTCCTTCCTTCCCTTCTCCCTCTCTCCTTTCCTTACCTTCCTTCCTTCCCTCCTTCTTTCCTTCTCTCCTCCCTCCCTCCCTCCCTTCCTTCCCTCTCCTTCTCTCCACTGAACACTGGCTGACTGCAGTAGCTATTAGAGCCCCAATATCGGTACTTGTCTATCCCCAGTGATGGTGACTCCAGGGTTTCTTAGGAAGAGCAAGGCCCCACAGCAGTAGCTTAAGTCCCTGTTCAGAGCTGACCTAGTTGACTTCAGCTCCCTCCATGCCCCAAGTGGGAGAGGCCAGAAGGGCTGATGGGTGGTGATACCTCATGTGTCCCCCAGACGCTGCAGGAGATCTTCCAGGCGGAGAACACCATCATGCTGCTGGAAAGGTCCATCATGGCCAAGGAGTGTCCGCTGAAGGTGGCGCAGACGCGGCTGGAGTGCCGGACCCGGCGCCCAAACGTGGAGCTGTGCAGGGACATCCCACAGTTCAAGTGAGAGAAAGGGGTGGGACAGTGGGGTGGAAAAGCCTGGGGCATCCAGGAAGGGGACGGGTGGGTCTCAGAAATGGGTCCCCCCTCAGTCAGGACATCTAGTCCCACAACTCAACAGAGTGCTGGGTTGGGGCGGGGGGTCCTGAGGTCCAGCCCGGGCTGTCCCTCTATAGTCCCCCTACAGTGCCCCATAGTCCCCCATCACTGGAAGGCCTCCCCTGTGCATGCGGTCTTCTGCTTGCCTAAACTCCTAAACTGAGGATGACTCTGGAGTTCTTCTGTGCTCTGGAGACCTTCCTGCTTCCCCTGGGCCTCCCGGCTGTCCATGGCTCTCTCTTCAGGCTCCTGTGGGAGGGGAGCCCAGCTATGCTTCACTCACTCCCCACCTTCCTCTTGGCAAGCTTCTTGCCTGTGATCCCTTGGGATGGACTAACCAGTGCCACACTGGGTGGGTCGTGTGTGTCCTGCTGAGCTAAGACAGCTTTGTCTGTCACAAAGAACTTCTCACTGGAGAGGGGGTGAGAAAGGGGGTCTGTGGGCATGGGGGAGGCCTGGAGGGGTATGGTGCAGACCGAGAAGCAGAAGGTCATCAGACATGGGTGTAATCTCCCCGGGCAAGTGCTATGTGACCACTCTGTTCTCTCTGTGCTGGGGGCACTGTATAGTTGCCTACTGCTGTGTAACAAATCACCTGAAACTTAGTGGCTGGAATGAACCACAGGCACCAACAGCCATGCTGGAGGAGTGGGAAGAGCTCGAGTTCAGCCCCTCTCAGCAGCTCGCTCACTATATAAGCCTTATTGCACGTTAATTATGCCAAGCACTGTATATACTTGGCTCACTAGCAGTACTTCTCTTTCAACAAGATACTGATTTGATAACCTACCCCACTGCCCTGAAAAGAAATGGAAAGAACAGCTTCCAGCTTCCCTGGACACTTTATTTCCACCCTGGCCTACAAGTAAGGGAAGTTCCCTTGATGTCTAACAGTGATCCCTTAAGCTGCTTTTAAATTCTGTTCCCTTTAGCCCTACTCCTAGGAGAGTTGAAGAGTCAGTTACTTCTATTATTGTAGAATGGGAAGAAAAATTGAAGACCAAAGACGTTGAGAGAACCACCCAAGTGACACAGCGCTAAGCCAGGGCTTAACTGGGCAGGAAGTGCAGGTCTTGGTCCAGGGATGGACCCCAATCCCTCCATCCTGAGGTGGAAACCCCACAGGTATAAGTGGGGAGATGCTGAGAAGAGTTTCCAGTGCAGGGGGAGGTGGATATTTAAGAGCACGTGCTCAGGGGTTCCCAAATGATGGTGTTTGAGCAGCGTCTGGGGACTGCCAGCAATCCTTGGAGTTTCTTGGGTTGTGGCTTCAACTCCCACATCTGCCTCCATCTCCACGTGGCTTCTTGTCAGTGGGTCTCTGTGTCTCCAATCTCCCTCTCCTCTCTCTTATATGGAGATCAGTCACTGGATTCAGGGCCTGTTCTAAAGCCAGGATTATCTCATCTTGAGATTCTTAACTACATCTGCAAAGACTATTTCTAAATGACGTCACATTCACAGGCACTGGGGGTTTGGTCTTGAGCATATGGCTTTAGGGGGCAGTAACTATCCCACTCCACCTGGATATGGTGATAACCTCCTAACCTCTCTCCCCTCTCACCTCCTGCCTCCTCCCAGTCAGCAGCCTGAGGTTGTCCCAGGGCTCCAGTTTACACACCGACTTCCCACTGCACCAAGAACAGAATCCAAGCTCCATAATTTGTACATGCTCCTTTCTTTAGAAAGGCACTTGTGTCCAATTCAGCGGCCACAGGCAGCTATTTCATTTAAATTTAAATCATCTAAAACTAAATTAAATTTTGAATTAAAGTAATTCATTTAAAAATTCAATTTGTCAATTGCATAGCTATGTTTAAAGTGCTGGTCAGCCCCCTGCGGCCAGCGGGGACCGTACTGGATGGTGCAGATGGAGACGGTTTAGTCATCATAGAAACTTCTGTGGGACAGCACCCGCACAACGCATTCCCTCCCGGTCTTCCCGCAGCCAGCTCGTTCGTCTAACATACTGAGGACCGGTCACAGTGTCTTCCTGTGCTCTGTCTCTCTCTTCTGTGTGTGTCACCCTCGGCAGCCTGGTACATAGCCTGTTCTGCCTGTTTCCCCCCCAGAGGGCTCAGCCTTGTCTGTCCTGCGCCCCCGGGTCTCCCAGTGCCAGGCACAGTTTCCAGTGCAGAGGGCGCCGAATAACCTGTGCCTCTCGTCTGCCCTCACTGCAGGCTGGTGAATGAGGTGTTCACCATCGATGACACCCTCCAGACCCTCAAGCTGAGGCTGCGGGAGACTCAGGACACGCTGCAGCTGCTGGTGATGACCAAGTCCCGGCTGGAGCACGAGCTGGCCATCAAGGCCAACACGCTCTGCATCGACAAGGAGAGGTGCATGCGCATGCGCAAATCCTTCCCCTGCACCCCACGCCTGGTAGGCTACAGCTGAGCGGCACCGCTGGGCTTTGGGGCTTTGTTCCATGTGGGTTTCATATTTTGTGCCTGGCATAAAATATGAAAAGGCAAAAAAATGAAATAAAAGAAAATGTCACATTCTCCCTTTCCTCCTATCACGAGATAAATATATATATATGTATGTATATATATATTTGGAGCCAAAATAAATGTGCCCAACCAAAGATCCTGGAGCTCATTCCTTCTGCAGGACTGGTAGGGCCCGAAAGAGGCAGGCTGAGATCCCTCGTGGGTGGAGTGTTGGGAGGCTGCATTTTTTGTCTCACTCTCTTTTATTTATTTATTTATTTATTTAGAGTCTCACTCTGTCACCCTCAGTACAGTGCTGTGGCATCATAGCGCATAGCAACTTCAAATTCTTGGGCTCAATTGATCCTCCTGCCTCAGCCTCCCAAGTAGCTGGACTACAGGTGCCCACCACAATGCCCACCTAATTTTTCTATTTTTAGTAGAGACAGGGTCTGGATCTTGCTCAGACTAATCTCGAACTCCTGAGCTGAAGCAATCTACCCGCCTCAGTCTCCCAAAGTGCTAGGATTACAGGCGTGAGCTACGGCGCCCGGCCTCTCTCTGTTTTAACCTGTTTGTCCACTGTTGAGCACAGTGGAGACCTTGGAATCCATGAGCTCAGCTCTGCCACTCAGGAGCTGTGGAGCCCTGACAAATTTCTACCCTTCCGTCCTCATCTACGAAGTGAGGTCAGTCAAAGGTGATTGTCAGCAGCGTGGGGCAGTGCACAAAAGTAGGATTTGGAGGTAGAAGTTCTGGGTTTGCTTCTCAGCTTTGATGGATGGAGAATTGCTAGGGGAGGAAAAGGAGGCAGAATCAATTAAGTGTGTGCAGAGGAGGCTGGTAAGAGTTAAGGGAAAGCTCTATGAAAAAGGGATATTGCTTCAAAAAGTTAAACATAAGACTACTCTACGGCCCAACCATTCCACTCCTAGGTATGTAATGAACAGAAATGAAAAGAGGAACTCAAGCAAATAATTGCACACGAATGGTCAGAGCGGCAATATTCACAATAGTCAAAAGATGGAGGGAGGGGCCTGTGGCTCAATGGAGTAGGGCGCCAGCCCCATATGCTGGAGGTGGTGGGTTCAAACCCAGCCCTGGCCAAAAAAAAAAAAAGTGGAGGCATCCCAAATGCCTACCAATGGATGAATGGGAAAACAAAATGTGATCGATCCATATAGTGGAATATTATTCCACCACAAAAAGGAAGGAAGTCGATACATGCTACAATGTGGATGAACCTTAAAAACAGTAAGCTAAACGAAAGAAGGGTCAGTGGGGGCCCAGATCATGAAAGACAAATAGTTTTAGATTGTTTTCCTGAGTTCAGTGTTTCCCAAACTTCACTATTCACATCAGTGCTTCTCAAACCTTTCTGTGGGCTCCTGGATCACCCGGCACCTTGTAAAAATGTGGATTCTGCGCCAGTCGTCTGGGGTTGGCCTGAGATGCTGAAGTTCTAACAAGTTCCCAGATAGACACTTTGAGTTAAGCATTCAAGTAACACCTCAACAGTTTTTACTATAACCAGTTAACCATGTTTATACTATCATTGATTCAATCTTTTCTTTTAGATTGTCACACTAAAATAATATATTTACAAAAATTTATTTTAACAGCAATTTATATAGCATCACTGCAAATATGAAATCTTCTTGGCCAAATGTCAAAAACAAAATATTGCTTATGACATCTGGTTAGATAATACTGTCTGCCCAAGACCTTAGATCTGGGGCCTTTTCTCCTTTTGTTCAAAGAGAGAGCAGCAAGTCTTCAGTGTTAGCAACAACTTAGCACCTAATGGCATGCCACTCTCCTTCAGTCAACTTCAAACATACCTTGAGGTAAGTTTGACTGAAGGAGTAGAAAGTCTTACAAACCTGCTTCAGTGCTGTTTAGGGCCTGGAATGCATCTACCTAAGGAAACACACCTGCAGACAACAGGGAGCCCTAAAGATCATGAAAGCGGGGGTGTGAAATCCCCAGATTAGTGTTTTAGAAATAATCCCTTCAGGAAGAAGGGAGACCAAGCTGTTAGGACTTCAGGGTTAAGATTCTGAGGCTGAATTTACACAGTGAATTTAGAAATATTCATGAGGCTGGAGCCACAATCCTTGGCATGTAAGTTATAAGGGGCAAGTGGAAGACCAGACAGCTGGTGCTCAATCTCTACCCCTAGGAGTGGAGTGGGTGGTGGGGTCACATAGAGAAGTGGACAACTTTCCCCTTCATGCTTGTAGCTTGAGCCACCTAAGAGACATCTGTGACTTGAAAGGCAAGTGCAAAGGTGTCTTTGTTCTCCAGAGGTTAAGGAGCTGTGCCTGGAGACAGCGGAGCTCTGCAGATCCTCAGCAGTGAGTGAGTTGGTGAAAGAAGGTCCTAAAGAGTGAGGAGTTGGATGTGCAGTGTGAGGCTGGGGTGGGCAGAGGACCTGGGGAGTAGCAGAGAGAGTACAGAGAGAGGCAAACAGAACCCAGAAGTAGCAATGTCAAGGAGATTGCAGGAAGAGTTGCGAGAGTGGGATCTTCAACAGTGTCCAGCACCTGGAGAGGCAGTTGGATGAAGAGAAAAGCAAGCTCTTTGGAAGCAGTCATGCTAAACATACCATTGATTATGACACCCAGGGGTGCACACTTTTGGAAACTGAATTGACAATGTGCATCAAGAGCCTTAAAATATCACACCCCTTGACCTATGAATGTCTTTGTTAAGGCTCTATCATTAGAAAACAATCCTAAATGTAGACCCAGATATATTTGTTACAGAGTTACTGGGTTTCTTTTTTTAACGTAGGAAATCATGGGAAGTTATGTCCAGTAATAAAGAGAGCAGCTATGGGGCAGCGCCTATGGCGCAAAGGAGTAGGGTGTCAGCAGGAGGTGGTGGGTTCAAAAAAAAAAAGAGAGAGCAGCTACATAAGTTATAGCACAACCCAGACATAGAATATAAAGTAGCTACAAAAATGACACTTACTAAAATGCCTAAAGCCAAAAAAGGCTAATAGCACAGGGAACAAAATTGGTATTATGTTCAAAATTGGTACCTGTTCTCCATTATGTCTCAAGTGCTCAGGAAATGGCACCTGTCTTGCTTCTTGGCATAGTTGTTTTGGGATTTATCCATGCTATTATGTTATTCATAGAACTCGGTTGCTGGCCATGAGCCTTGAGCCCCACATGATTCCCCCCCTCCCTCCACAGTCTCAGCTTCTGCACGGCTTCTCATTGACTAGGCATGAGCTGTGCTGTCTTTCTGTCCTTTAACACACCCAACTGACTCCTGCCCCAGGGCCTTTCCACATGCTGTCCTTGCTCCCTGGAATGCTTTTCATGGGGAAGGCTCCAGCATTCTCAGCTCAGATACCACCTTCTCAGAGAAGCCTCTCTGACCACTCCACTACCTAGCATGTATCACCTGCCACCTGTGACTAGCCTATTACTTTTTTTTCTTAAGAGGCAGATTCTCACTCCATCACACAGGCTAGAGTGCAGTAGTTTTATCATAGCTCACTGCAACCTTGAACTCCTGGGCTTATACAATCCTCCTAACTCTGCCTTCCTAATAGCAAGGACTATAGGCACATGCCACTATGCCCACCTAATTTTTATTTATTTAGGGGGATGGGGTCTTGCTATGTTTTCCAGGCTAGTCTCAAACTCCTGGCCTCAAGTGATCCTCCGACCTTGGCCTCCCAAAGTTCTGGGATTACAGGTGTGAGCCACCACACCCAGTCCTTTTACTTTATTTTACATTCTTCACCACACTTACCACTACCTGAAATCATGTTTGTTCATTTACTGTGTGCCTCCTCACTAGTGTGTGAACTCCACAAGGGCAGGAACATTGTTCACATCTAGAATGGGATCTGCATTAAATTGGCACTTAAAGAAATGTATGAATAAATGTATGGATGAATAAAACAATAAACAACCCATTAAATACTTATTTCTGTCATGATGCTTTGGTGTAGATTAAAAATTCTGGAACTAACAAGATAAAGATGAAATTATTCATCAGCTATGGGGCTTGAAGAAAACTCAAGACAGGCTTGAGCTGAGCTAAGATCTCCAGGCTTCAGCTGACCAGCACACTTTGTTTTGTTTGTTTGTTTTGAGACAGACTCTCACTATGTCGCCCTCAGTAGAGTGCCATGGTGTCACAGTTTATAGCAACCTCAAACTCTTGGGCTTGAGCGATTCTCTTGCCTCAGCCTCCCAAGTAGCTGGGAATTACAGGAGCCCACCACAACACCTGGCTATTTTTTGGTTGCAGTTGCCATTGTTGTTTAGCTGGCTGGGGCTGGATTTGAACCCACCAGCTTGGGTGTATGTGGCAGACGCTCTACCACTGAGCTATAGGTGCCACCAAGACCAGCACACTTTGGTTCCCACTTGGAGAAGCAATAACTAGAGACCAGAGCCCTCACTGGACTTGGATTCAGCTCCCCAGCCTTAGCCGTGTCCATAGTTTGCTGTCTTAACCTCCAAGGGCCCAGCTTCATTCTACTGAGGTGACCCCAGAAATGAGACCCTTGATCCACCAGCATCCCTTTCCTTGGGCTCCCTCCTCTGCCTCCACCTCCCTACTTTCCCCCTTGGTTGTGGGTTTGGTGATGCCCACCATGGGGCTCATTTCCTACATTAGGGCTGCAGCTGACCATTTGGGGAACAGGGACTCCAACACTCATAGTCTTCAGATGCTTCACCACCCTACACATCAGTGGGCTATGCAGCCACAGTCCCCTCATGCTTAATATGCCTTTTTCCATAGGTGATCTCACCCCTTTCTCTCCTTTAATCCCACTTATCCCTGACTGCCTCCCAGACTTCTTCTAACTTCTAACTCCAGGCTCCAGGACCTCTGTCCTGATAACATCTCCAGCTTCACCTGCTCAGTTCCAGGCACCACGTGTTCCTCCCTAAGGAAAAGCCCATCCAGTCATAGGCCCAACCTTGGAGTCATCCTGGAATCTTCTCTTTCTCCCACACCCCACATTTAATCCATCAGCAAGTCCCATCAGCACTACCTTCCCAACCTTTCCTGAATGTGACCACTGCTCCTCCTCTATGACCATCCTAGACAATCAACCATCAACTCTCACCTGGGCAACAGGTACTATGTAGGTGGTGGAGACATGGGCCCCCAGGGTGGCCCCCAGGATGCTTACAAGGGCTACAAGGAGACAAAGACCCAAACACCAGGTGCAGCTAACATTTGGTTAGGCAGACGGGCTCAGTAATCTTTCAGGAAAGATCAGCTCAGAAGTCAAACACTTACGCTGGGAAGGTTCCCAAATGTCCACGAGTCACTCACAGGCTCCTTTTCTGTTTAATGGTTCCCCCATGTGAAGGTCTCCAAGGGGGCCTCAGGAGGATGAGGAGAGGGTTCAACACCAAGACAGAGGTAGAAAAAATAATATATCTCAAATAATTCTTAATTTGAATGTTTGTGGATATCATTGTGTTCAACCAACACACCATTGATTGGTACTGGCCTTCGGTTGTTACAGATTTTCCTTGATAGATCCTGCAATATGAAGAAGGGGACCTTCTAATCTCATGTGGAGAGAGGGTCCTCCTCATATGCCAATATTTAAAAGAGGAGCCAGGATAATGCCATGGTTAAGAGCAGGACTTTCAAACTGGACCTCAGTTCTAATTTGGGTTCCATTAGCTCTCTAGCTTGGGAGAGCCATTAGCCATTCTGAATTTCTGTTTATCCATCAAAGGAGGCCAACAATACCCCATTGTAGGATAATTATTAGGGCAAATTATGACTCTGTACCTAAAGAGGGATTCAGTAATATTCAAGCATCATAGCTCACATTCATTGAGGACTTGCTCTGTGCTAGGCAATTTAAAAAGTACCATCTCATTTTACTCATCATTCAGTCCTGGAACATGAACATGGAAATCAAGGCACAGAGAGGTTAAGGAGCTTGCCCATAGTCACACAGTATATCAATGACTGAGATAGGATTTAAGTCAATTTATGTGAATTAAGGGTCTGAACTGCTGACCAAAACTTCCCAAATAAGGGAAAAGTTATTGCTTAGGGTGGTCCCACAGTCCAAAAGGGATCTAGCAAGGCCACTGGTGAAGGTCAGCCCCACAAGTGTATCTGAAGAAACAGGACCCCACAGCCTGGGCCATGAAGCAGCTGACATGGAACATTCTCCATTCTCTGGAGGAGATAGTAGTAACAACTGGAGATAACAACTTAAATGCTTGAAGATGCAAATGCATTACTCTATCTTGGACCCCACCCCCCAGGATGTGAAGTAGGGACTATGTCCATCCCTTCTTTACAGATGAGGAAACATTGGCATGGAGAGGCTAGGTCACTTACAAATAGTGACACAGCCAGGACGAGCTGGCAGTGCTGGCCCTCAGTGTCCACGCACACACCACCCAGGTAGCGCCTCACTGGCCCCCCCAGTGCCCCAGCTTCCACTCCCAGCCAGCGTCAGCAACAAGGCACTGGGAGGGGGGGCGGCTGCATTTTTTTGCCTTGCCCAGAAATGTCAGTGCGTCACACTCACACAAAGTCCTGGCTGTTTGGTTCCGAGATTCCCAAGGCGCTCTGGACAAGTGTCCTTGCACACAGGCTGGGGGCTGGGGGGTGGAGGCAGTGACAGGAATAAGAGGCAGGTTCAAAGCATACAATTAAAATTCCTAAGGGGCGATATGGAGTCCTTCTAGTCCTCCCTTGGAAACATACAGAACATTCTTGGTCTCGATATG
>NW_003852584.1:2687925-2688275 GCF_000181295.1 Otolemur garnettii
CCATGCCACATGCCTGGCGGGTTTGGGCTTGCCAGGGGGTGTATGTGTGTGTCTGGAGAGGGGGTGGCCGCAGCCACACTCCATCCCAGACTGTTGGTGGTCTCTGAAGATGAGGGAAACCCATTAGCTAAGAATGAGTGAGTGAACTGGCCTTGTCGATGGGGGGTGTTCTTCCTCTCCCAGAAGGGCTGGTCCTATCCAGAAGCAAGACCTGGGGTTCTCAGTGTAAGAGCTGTTGGTTCTCAGTTCACCTCTCTCTTAAGGCTCTGGGGGAAGGAGGAGGGAGCAACTCCTTCATAGCCATCCTCTCCTGTGAGTGATGAAGATGTTTTGGAACTAGCTAGACCTTA
>NW_003852584.1:2689448-2692643 GCF_000181295.1 Otolemur garnettii
TCGATTTAAATGCAGGCTCTGTAGCTCCCCCTCTGAGTGACTGTGCAATTCCCTTAAACGCTCTATGCTTCCATGTCCCCATCTCTAAGATGGGGACAACAGGCTAGTCTCCACTCACGGGGGCTTAGCAAAGGTTATTTGGGTTAACGTATGTAAAGTCTGGGCCACAGAGATTCGCTGGCCTTGAGTGCCCAGTAACTGTTAGAGACTCCCTTGCCTCAATACAGAGAGCTCCGTGGCAGGCCGGAGACCCTTCAGGTGCCGACCAGGAGTCACCCATCCGCAGGCAGATTGAGCAAGGCGGGGGTGCTCTAGGTGAAGGGCATCTGACCCTGGAATAAGAGCAAGGGTGAGAGTTCGAGGACCCCGGCGGGGGCTAATGAAGGGAGGGGGCAAATCACTCTCAGAGGGGAAGGAAAAGATGCAGACAACGCTGATGGGATACGGCCCTCTGCCTACCCCACCTCCCCATTCTGGTATTTCATAAACCCTAGTAGACTTGGTTTTCCCAGAAATAGTCCCTGGAGCATTTTCTTCAGTCCCCAGGGTAGGAAAGGTGGCGAAGGCTGGGGGTGGGTGAGTTTTTTTCTCCCCTCCCCCATCCGTCTTCCCGGGATTCCAGGAATCCGGTTTATGAGCTTGAACTCTAGTCAGAAAAGAGATAATGAGGCCTGGTGGGCGGTGGGGAGCGGGACCGCAGGCTGGGCGAGGACCCTGGCTGTGGTGGAGGTGCGGAGATGACAGATCAACAATTACGCCGCGGCCTGGCTTGGCCCCGCCCTCACGATTGTATGCAAATAAGACCTGCCGGTGGCCACGCCCCTTGGCATGCTTTAATTTCTCCACACCCTGTCTGGGCGCGCGGCCAGCTCGGTGCTGGCTTACCCCAGTCTCCCGCTGGCTCTGCCCACCTGTTTCCCACCCACACTCGCCTCTCCTCCCACCTGCCAGCCTCTGCGCCACTACCAGGGGGTCTAGGACCACCCCACCCTTATCAACCCCGGCTTGCTCTCCCAGACTTAGGGCCTGTGAGGTGGAGGGAGCGCGTGGGCCTGCCCAGGGGCTTCGGGCCCCAGCTGTTGGCATTTGGCAGGTGATGCCTTCTGGGCCGAGGAGGTGGGTGGAATATATATGTGTGTGAGGGGGTGGTCCTAGCACGATTTGGGAGGGCGAAGGAAGCGGCGTTTGGCAGTGGGGCCAAACGCAGATTCCCTCTGGCTGCCCACGCTGTGCGTGAGGGAACTCTGGGATGGACACAGCGGGTGGGAGTCACCTGTCAGGCTGCCAAGGTGGGAGAGGAGCTGAGCCCACGCCTCTGGCCACCTGGGTTCCTCCTCCTTCCTCCTCCAGGGCCCTCAGGGGCAGGAACTGGGCTAGCCCGGGCCCGACAGAAAGAGCAACTTGGGAGAGAAGCTTGATTCTGCTAGAACGTGGCGTGGAGTGAGGCCTGGAAAGCTCAGTGCAAGCATCTACTGCGTGAGAAACCCTTCAGAACACCCCTAACAGCAGCCCTCTTGCACAGACCCTTCCAGGGCACCCCAGTGCCCCTATGGACCACCCCTTGACTCTGACCCACATCTCCAGTGCTCCAATCCCTTCTGCGCTCCACTTGCTCACTGCAGGGCCTCGCACATACTGCTTCCTCCCTTCTTCACCAAGTGCACAGCCTGTGCTTGAGCTCACCGCTCTCAGCCAGTCCCCCTGGAAAGCCTTGCCCGATCTTGTTGCTGGGTCTTCTTAGCCTCCTTTCCCCCCAGTGTATAGTTCAGTATTGTTCTCTTTCCTAAGAGAATTTCCCAAACTTCCTTGACTATAAAGCCATGTGAACTTTTTTTTTTTTTAACTACAGATTCCTTGACCTTTTCTCAGCTCTAGAGTCAGAAACTCCAGGGAAAGGAGCTGAGGGCTGTTTAACCACCACCATGGATGGAGGGCAGATAGGTGTCCCCTCCCCCTTTGCTTCTGATCTCAGCCCCACAGAAGGTGGGAACCATTTTTCTCTTTTTTTTGGGGGGGGTGCATAGTCTCACTCTGATGCTCTGGGGTTGAGTGCTGTGGTGTCATTATAGCTCGCAGTAATCTCCAACTCTTGGGCTCAAGAGATCCTCTTTGCCTCGCTCTCCTGTGTAGCTGGGACTACAGGTGCCTGCCACAGCTGCCTGGCTAATTTTTTTCTTCTTCTATTTTTAGTAGAGATGGGGTTCTTGCTCTTGCTCAGGCTGGTCTTGAACTCCTCAGCTCAAGAAGTCCACCTGCCTTGGCCTCCCAGAGTGCAAGGATTATAGGCATGAGCCACCTTGCCTGGCCTCACTATTTATTTTTTATTTTTTTTTAATTGTTTTAACCCTACCTCCAGCACAGTGTCTGTCATAGGATCAGGCTCAAGAAATATTTATTCAGTGGCTGGCTGGCTAGCTATAGAATGAATGGAATTAGCTGCAGTCACTGTAATCACTTCTGAGCGTGCTCCCCTTTACTTGCCTGCACGGCAGTAGCCCGCAAGAAGGATCCTAAGGTGGATGACTAACAGAGCATGAGCAGGCTATTAATAAAGCCCAAACTGAGGTCGGGGCAGAGGTGAGTATGGAAAAAAGACTGCCTGCGCCATGAGCCCTCGGCAGAGGACAGGAATACCCTCTCCTGGAAAGGCATCTCCCTCCCAAGTCAGGTACACACAGAGAAACTGTTACATCTGTGGGAAACTGAGGACACAGAAAGAACAGGGTAACAACAACGATTATGACACGCGTGTGTGGCATCACTGTCATGCTAAGCACTGTTCTGAGGGCTTTACGAGTCTAGTATCTGCACCCTGGGTCCCGCCATGCAGCCCTTCCCTCCTCTCAAGTCCCTCCAAGTGTTAAGTTGGACTGGAACAGCACCTTCCGTACAGCTGCTCTCTGCAGGAAAGCACCTCACACCTACACTTCTTGATTCCAGAGTGTAGGGGTGAGGGGAGGAGGACTGGGGGCAGTAAAGGAGCCAGCCCCCCCCCCCCCACGCCCCCAGAGCTTCCCTCCCCGTTGACTTCCCTCCCCGCAGCCAGCCGCTTGCGTTTCTGGAGTTTGAGTTTGGCGGGACGTCAAGCAGAGAGGCATTCATTCTGAGAGGGCGGGGAATGGAGAGAGAGGGTGGGAGGGGCCCGAGGCTTCCGCACGCCCTGCCGGGCTGAGATGGAATTCGGTCTTTGACATC
>NW_003852584.1:2695635-2700839 GCF_000181295.1 Otolemur garnettii
TTTGTGGTTGCTCTGCAGGGGTGTCCAACCTTTCTTTTCTCTGCTGCACATTGGAAGAATAGAAGTTGTCCTGGGCCACATGGTAAGTACACAAACACTAACAAAAGCTGATTAGCCAAAAAAAAAAAAAAAAAGTGTGCATATTTTTTGTGCTATCAGACACCACAGATAAGCAAAAAAGAATCGTCACAAAGTGGGCATTCAGACTACAGAGCCTGAATACCCCTGCTCTAGAGGTTTTGCAATATACATTTTTGACTAATCTGAGTTTGCTTTTTAGTAACACTGTATAGCTTCACTGAGTGTGCCCAATTCCTCCCTCCCCCTCCCAGCACTGCCTCAGTTCATTTCATATATAATCACCCAACACATTGCTGCTATTATTGCAGCAATGACTTATTGCAGTTATTCATTTTTTAAATCTTCACAGCAATTTTATGAGGTGCGTACCATACTCAGCCTCATGTTTCAGGGGAGTCTACAAAGGCTCAGGTGTTGCACAGCCAGCCAGGGGCAGAGCAGAGCTTTGAACTCAGGCATTCCTCAGACTGTAGCAAGCAGCTTGCTTTTGTTTAGTTGATATGTTACGGGTCATCCGACGGAGCAAAGCTTACTAAAGAAAGTTTCATTCCCATTTTATATGTGTTTTTCATTTACTATTGTTTTGTTCAGCATATTACTATTATATGGGCCTTTACAGGGGCTGATGAAATGGGAGCGACCCGGAAAGAATTGGGGTTCTGACATCATCCTCTGACTCCTCTCCAAATCACATTCTGCTCCCCTGAAGGCTCAGAGTGAGAGGGAGGGGCTTGCTGTGCCCACCTTGTGGCACGTGAGGTGCCAAGGGGCACCCTGTGTAGAAGCACAGGGGTCGGCGCCCCAAGATCAGCACCACCCTGGGGCCCACAGACTGCCAGTTTTGGAAAACCTTTTTCCACATGAGCCTGATCTGGATTCTCAGGCTGTTCTCTGGTGACCCAGGGGTTGGCCATGGGTCTTTGGTGGCATGCTAGAAGGGGCATTCCAGGGAGTCTCCCTGCAGGAACTGAGCGAGGCAGCCTAAGATGCACAGGAAGAAGCCACTTTCTGTTTGTAAACAGCATCCACATCCTATTGACATCTTTCCTTCCGTCTGCCCTCCCTGACCTCTGCCTTTTTTGGCAGAGAGAAGCAACCTACACAGAGGTCCTAGGTAAATGTGGGCAGGGCTCTCTTCTCCACATTTGCTCGGCTGATTTTCTAGACTCGTGGAGGTTCCCCTGAAAAGGCATCCTGGAATCAGATCGGAATTTCTGGGGCAGGTATAACCCTAGATGATATTTGAGGAGGAACTCAAAACAGAGCAGAAGGGACTTGGGACCCCCCCCCCACCCCCGCAATACATACACACCAGATACCTATAGAGCCAGGGCAGGCTGTGGGCAGTGTCAGGTTAAGAGGACGTGAGTAGTCATCATTTCAGCTGACCAGCATCTGCTCTGCCTTCTATCAACAGCATCCTAATATCCCTTTGAAGATCCACCCCTCCTTCTTTCTCAAGTGATCCTTTGGTTCTGATTTTCAGGGACACAGGTGGATCAGACCCAGCCAATCAGCAGATTCCATTCCCCAAATTATTCTGTGTTGGGTAGAGCCGTCCAGTGGGGACCAGCCCTGGGACTGTTTTACTAGGACTATTAGCGAAGAGGAAAGTTCTTTTTGCTGAGCTTGTTGAGGTGGTTAGCTGCAAACCTGGAGCTTCTGCTGGCCAACCTCTCTGCCAAAACAGAGAAAGCAGAGTTAAAAGATGATTTTTCAAAATGGCACTTCAAATTAGCGGGGAAAAAACAAATTATTCTCCAGATGGAACAATCAGCTACACATGTGTGCGGGAGAAGGCATTAATGCTTCTCCCTTGCTCGTATCACAGAAAGAAATCGATTCCAGTTAGATAAAAGAAGTGTTGAAATGTGAATGTTATGAGAGAACATGCAAAATAATACTTTTTCATAAATTTGAGAGTGGCTAAACCTTTCCTTCTCAGGACTCAAAATCGAGAAGCCTCAAAAGGAAAATTTCTGCACATTGGCTGCATGATAACAGAAACCTGTATAGCCAAAGACACCACAGAGAAAGTCGGAAGGCCAACAACAACTGCAGAAAATATCTGCGACATTGCAATGGATAAATGTAAATAGTCCTAATTACAAAGAGGTGTGACCATCAAAATAGGCTAAAAGGGAAAACCACTTATCCCCAAACTGGGCAAAGGACGGGACGTGAGCAGGCAACGCACAGAGGGATAATCAGCCAGGTTATCATTCATTCCTGGAAACACTGATCAAAAGAAGCACCAGGGGAAGGGCTTAGAAGAGATGTCATGCGTGGAACTGTTGAAGGAATGGAGAATATTTAGCCCAGAAGTAAACAGGTTAGAGCAGCAGAGTCCAATAAAAATATAATGCCAGCAACATGGGGGGGGGGCAAAAAGACACAGGTGAAATTAATTTTAATAATGTATTTTATCTAGACAAAACAGTGTCAGCTAAACATACAATCAACATAAAAATTACTCATAATTGTTTTTCAGTACTATGTCTTCGAAATCCAGTGTGTGTTTTATGCTTGTGGCCTGTCTCAGATTGGGCCAGCTGCATTTCTAGGGCTGGGTGGCCATAACTGGTGAGTGGTGACCTTACTGGACAGCACAGCGTTAGTTAGAGACTCTGGCTTTTCCATTTGCTAACTGTGTGACCTTTTGATTTTCCATTTTTTCATCTGAAGAGTAGCACTCTATGGCCGTTGTGGGTTTTTAATGGAATCCACATGAGGTGTTCAGTACAGTGGCTGGCACAGAGTTAAAAGGACATGACACTTGTTTATTTATAGTTACTGATTATTACCAAATAACTGACATGTGGAAGAGGATTTAAGACTACTCTTTGTTAGCACAGTGGACAAAATAAAGACCGTCAGGTAAAAATGGCAGGGAGTTAGGTTTTAATTCAGTGTAAAAAAAACCTTCACAACTGAGAGCTATGCTGTCTGACTCATTAGCCGCCAGTCCCAAGTGACTACTGAGCACCAACACAGCTACTCTGGTTGAGAAATGCTAAAGTGTAAAAGACACGCCAGATTTTCAAGATTTGGTGCAATAAATAGAACGTAAAATATTTCATTAAATTTCTAAGTTTTGATTACATGTTGAAATGATTACATTTTAGATATGTTGCATAAAAGGAAATATTAAAATCAACTTGAGGCCAAGTGTGGTGGGGGCTCACCCCTATAATCCTAGCACTTTGGAAGGCTGATGAATCCCTTGAGCTCAGGAGTTTGAGACCAGCCTGACCAAGACTGAGATCCCATCTCTACTAAAAATAGAAAAACTAGCTGGGCATTGTGGTAGGTGCCTATACTCTCAGCTACTCAGGAGGCTGAGGCAGGAGGATGGCTTGAGCCCAAGAGTTTGAGGTTGCTGTGAGCTATGATGCCACGCACTCTATTTTCTCATAGTTCTGAGAGTGAGACTATGTCTCAAAAATAAATAAGTAAATGTATAAATAAATAAAATTTGACTTGTTTATTTCTACTTTTTAAATATACTGTGTACTTTGTAAAATAGTGGTAACAAGTTCACATATATATTTATTACTGCTGGGTAGCGCTGGTTTAGACCTTTGCCACATAATGCTTTGTGGGATAATGGCATTGAGTTCCCTGTCCTGAGAGTGTTTCAAGCTGAGGCTGGATGTTTGGGACATAGAGATGACACCAGATGGCTTCAGAGTGGGTTTCTTTAGCTTCTGGGTCACCTAGCTGTGCAGGGGCTTCTGGCCAGAGCTAAGTGGAAGTCAGTTGACCATCTGTCTGCCTGGAGGTGGCCCCGAAAGCAGTTCCTGTCCCACGATGCTGGGCTCATCCTCTTCAAACAGGATCCAGTATGACTGACTGTTGGCTCAGGGGGCATTGACTGGCAGAGAAAACAAGACCCTGCCTGCCTTCTGTGCCCCGATGGCTTCGATGGGCCCCAGGGTCAGCCCCATGAGGTCTCCATTGTCTTCTTGTGCTCCCAAACAGTGTCCTGGGGAGAGTCCCTCATGACTGTTGGCTCAGCCCCTGGTTCTGGGCAAAACTCCCACATGAGGGAAGTTCTTGGCTGCCTGGGCATGAAGAGGCCCATAGAGTTAATAACTTAGCAGATGTGAAGCCAGAAGCAGTGGTTCCCCTGACCCCAGTGGCCAGACTACTTTCTCCTGGCAGCCTCCGTTTGACAAGCAAGACTCAACTCAGCACTCTGAGAGTGGGGCTAGCCTGGCTCTGATGCTGGTGTGCACTTTGATTAGTAATTGAAACCCACACCCAACCTGGTGGTCCTATTCTGGCCCTGGTGTTCTCCCATCTATAATGAAACCTTGGGTAAGTCCTTTCTCCTCTCTGGGCCTCAGTTCCCTCATTCATCAAACAAAGGAGGAGGATGTGTGGCCTTCTCAGCTCTGAAATGGAGGAATCATTCGATTCATCACATCAGCTGCTCACAGTTCCTGTCTGTTGTACCCTCTTGTTTCTCAATTCTAAGTCTTGCTGTCCCAAATGGGTGAGATGATAGCAATGAGAGCATAGCAGCCTCTGCAGCTAGCACCTGTTGATTGCAGCTCTGTTTTACGTTGCACTTAACTCAGGGGTCCTCGAACTTTTTAAACAGGGAGCCAGTTCACTGTCCCTCAGACTGCTGGAGGGCCGGACTGTGGGCCCCAGGACGAGTCGGCTGCTAAGCAGGATAGGCAGCAGCAGTAAAAACACCTGGCAGGCAGGATAAATGTCCTCGGCGGGCTGTATGTGGCCCATGGGCCATAGTTTGAGGATACCTAACTTATTCTGTCCTACCTTATGAGGTAAAGACCATTATTCCCTCTATTTTATGAAAGCTCAAAGAGTAAACTGTTAAGGCTGCCATAACAAAGTGCCACAGACTGGTGCCTTAAATGACAGAAATCTATTTTCTCATAGTTCTGGAGTCCAGAAGTTCAAGATCAAGGTGCTGGCAGGGTTAGTTCCTTCTCTCCTTGGCTAGCAGATGGCCGTCTTCTCCCTGTGTCTACACATCGTCATCCCTCTATGGAGGTCTGTGTCCAAATTTCCTCTTCTCATAAAGACACAGACATACTGGATTAGAGCCCATCCTAATGAATCTCACTTTAACTGATTAAACTCTTTTTTTC
>NW_003852584.1:2700884-2702084 GCF_000181295.1 Otolemur garnettii
TTTTTTTTTTTTTTTTTTTTTTTGAGACAGGGTCTTGCCTTGTCTCCCAGGCTGGAGTACAGTGATATGATCATAGCTCACAGTAACCTCAAATTCCTGGGCTCAAGCAATCCTCCTGCCTCAGTCTCCCAAGTACCTGGGACTATAGGTACTACTATGCATGACTAAATTTTTTCTATTTTTTGAGAGATGGGGGTCTCACTGTTGCTCAGGTTGGTCTCAAACTTTTAAGCTTAACTGATCCTTCTGCCTTGGCTCTCAGGGTGCGAGGGTTATAGGTGTGAGCTTTTGTGCCCAGCCCTTGTTTACCTCTTTAAAGATCCTGTCTCTGAATACAGTCACATTCTGAAATAGGGGAGTTAGAACTTCAACACATGAAATTTAGGGGGATATGATTTAACTCATGACACCCCTTAAAAGTGGGGAGAGCCTCCTCCTGCCCCTGCACCCCTTGGAGGAGAGCTGCTCAGGCCATCCGTGGGGAAAGTAACGGAGCAGCTGTTGGATCTGAGAGCGTGTGTCCTGAACAAGGGGCCGCAGGCAGTGTCAAGTTCCAAGCCCAGGCACAGAGGGCCAACTGAGCGAATCTTGAATACAAAGGAGAGAAGGAAGAGAAGAGATGTCCAGCAAGAGAAGGAAGTCCCAGGATTTAGTGTGAGGAAGGGCTCTCTGACGCAGCGTGGGGGCAGGCTGGGAGGCCCAGCTGTCCCCCGACTTTCTTTCCACTCCCTGGCATGCCTCTAACTCACAGCCCTCTCCTCCCCTCCCTCTGGGAAACTAGGGGCTCCCCTCATGTACTGTTTAGCTGGGACCTCAGACCATTCAGCCTCCCAATGGTAGTCTCAAAGAATCGCTTTGTAGTTTGGGGCACAGTGTCTGGGAAGGCTGTGTTCTGACCACAGTGAAAAGAGAATGTTACCTATGTCTTTACAGCCACTGCGTGTTCCTTGCTGGGCTCCCCACTTACTTATGGGGATGGCTTAGGCTACAGGGCCTCTCGGCTGAGCCTCCAGAGAGAGGGGGAGACCCCCGGGAGCAGCAGGGGTCTTCAGGAGACTCAAAGTGGGCCACAGTGAGAGCTCCCTGTGACACAGACTGTCCCCCCTGCGAGCTGCTTTGGCTAATAATAACCAAAGCAGAGCTAATATCCACTGAGCACTTACTCTGCACACACTTCAAAATTCATTCATTTAGGCTTGG